>NW_009636143.1:66288-103212 GCF_000690535.1 Cariama cristata
GGAGAGTTGGCCCCCGACTCGGAGGAAATTCATGTGCTCTCAGCAACTCTAATAGCACACATAAATCTTAATCCAGGGCTAACTAGAATTGAAATATTTTGCTTTCTGCATTATACCTTGCCCCATATGTTTTTACAGTGAATGGGTTTAAAACGCCTACTCATGACCCTGGGGTTGTGCTCTACGGCCACTGGGCATACGAAGGCTCAAGGCCCCGTGCCGCACAGCGCCGACGGTTTCGGCTCCTTTAGGACAGCCGAGGAGAGCGCCTAACCCACAGCCACGCACCACAAGGGCCGGTTTTCTCACGACCTTCCCCTTTTACGGCCAGCAGACAGAATCAGCCCAAATTGTGCAGAACCCAGGGGCAGGGGGAAAGGCATTTCAGATGGCGCATTTTACGGCCCCATCAAACACAACAGGTGTCAGAAACAAGCGGCTCTGGCTCTCCACTCAAATTTTGGTGTAGAACTGCAGCAGTTTAGGCACCCATTTTGACTTTATCTAACTTTAAATTATTGCATAATCACATTTTGGGGGGAGGTTGAGCTACAGTGGACATTCACAGGAGTTGGAAGGTCTCATCCGGCAGAAGAAATGAATAAAAGTGTAGAGAAATGGGCAAAACACAGAGGCTCAGCTGATCCTGGGTGCTTACATCACGGAAGTGCTAATTACAATAATTTGATGTTGTCCAGATTGTAGCACTCCATCAAGGTAATGAATTTTAGGATGGTGAGAAATGATTTTTGTTTCTAAGTAGGCTGTACAGTATTCTCCTTTCAGTGAAATGATTTTAAATCATTAAAATTTCAATTAAATTTCAGAAAAAAAATTCTGCATGTCAAGCAGATGGCTATTTTGAGAAAACTTTCCCAAAGTTTCAGCTGTTTATTTAAAAGCACATGCAGTTAATTTCTGTTAACTGGTCCTGCCCTTCACAATCATGCCTAAAACATGCAAACCACATCATTCTTTATACATCATCCATAGCACCAGATTGTGCAAAACACTCTAAGAGTCAAGGAGGTACTCAGATTTGAATGCATCATTTCTGTGTTTTCAGAGGATGAAAACACGCTGATGAACGAACAACCTCACAGCTGCAGAAACAAATGCTGTTTTTTCTCCCAGCTGCCTCCACCAGCATCCTCACAGATGACTTACGCACCATTTCTTCTGAGTTACTGAAACACCCCGTGTGTACAGCCGTATGCAAATTGGTGTTCGGCTTTTATCAGATGCTTACACTGCAGAACTTCTAATTACAGAATTGGTCACTGCCTAGATGATAGTCTGTCAAAGTAATAAATTATAACTCAGTCATTTATGGCACCACGAAACCCTGTTGTGGTTTTGGGGTGGGTTGGGTTTTTTTTTTTTTATGATTTTGATTCAGAGTGTAAGGATGTTAATGACTTCCTCAGACACAAAAAGTAACGTTACTTCAGAAGACAACTTATGGGCAGATAGTCACAATGCGTTCAGGGGCTAATACAAAGAACGTGGCTTCTCTTAGGCGTGGGTCAAGCATTTGCTCTTTCATATTGTGTCCACTTCAAGTAGAAATAACCAACATAAAAGAATAAGAGGCAAATGACTAAATGACTTGGGGGACAGAGACCCAAGTCCTTAATTACAAACAATTTGATCGAGGTCCATGAGGTGCTGAGCACTTCTTGCAGTGGGAGCGAAGGGGAGCTGGAAGACATCCAGCACTTTGTAGGACTCGACTCTGCTGGGCGCCTTCTGTTAAACTCACCGCAGCGACGGGAGAAACCTCTGCTGACAGTGAATCGTCCTGTACCATGGCTGGTCCAGTTCATCCTTGTGAGAAACACCATGAATGCTTTTCAAATCCTAACCTACATGAAATTGCAATGTAAACTCATGCAAATTATAAGAATCCTCTGCCTCCTGAGTGTAGGAAAGATTAGATTTTTTAATTTTATCAGCTGCAATGGAAAAAAATCTAAGTGCTTTTTATTAAATTAATCTTCACATTAATTACTTTGAAGGAAACAATTGCACCATCACCTCTGTTTTACATTACCGAATCAGGCAAAGGAAGAAGAAAAAAAAAATCTATGTGATATAATGCACAAAGGATGGATGGACTGATCTTAAAATTAATGAGTTAGGAGCTAACAGTCATTAAATAGAAGAACAAATAATCCCTCCCTGTTTCTTATGTGATGATGACGGGCCTGTGAACCAAACCTCCGAGGACGATTCCCTCCAGCCGGCAGAAAGCCCTGCAGCCGTCGGTGCCCCCACACTGAAAGGCCAAACCCCACTCTCCATGCCGAGGACGTGACCCGAGCAAAAGCTTTTAAATTCTCTGATCCTCTCTCAGGCTTTGTATCTGTCACTTGGAGTAGCAATACTTAGGGCAATTGCATCTCTGATGTTATTACGGAATCAGTTTTCCCTTCTGAGTGAGTAATTCTTTATCCTGAAAGTGCAGCAAGAACACAGTATATCCAAAAGCACCAGTATCAAATTCCGTGCCAATCGACTGGTTTACTGTTTTATAAATAGATGTGTACTTAGGACTATTGTAAATATTATAAACATTTATATCTACATATAGCTGACAGCCATTCAGCCCTGGTTGCAGAATTGCCCTCCCGGACCTCAGCTTTCACTTGTCCCACTGATGCACTTGCCCCAAACATGCTCCTGGAGCCTCAGAGTGATGGAGAAAATACTGGAAAGGTGAATTACTAATTGCTCTGGACTTTTCCTAAGAAACAATCATTACCATTTTTCTGGTATTCCTCTTTTTAATCATCTATGAAAGGTAAATGGAAGATGCAAACATCATCATGCTTGTTAACTCCTGTGGGACAAAATTAGATTTCACTCTACACATTTTAGTTGCAGCATTGTCTATATATACTGCACAATTCCCTGTTTAAAAAAAAAAACACAGTTCAAAAAGTTGTATGCAATGTGTGTTTTGCTTCAGTAACTTTGACCTTTAAGAATATTCAAGCTGCTGTTTGATTTAATATTTCAACAGCAAATACATTTTAATGCACAGAGGACCATTCTCAAAGTTCACAAAACCGTTTGCATAGATGAAAAAAAGACTAAAAGACTGTAACGGGAGGGGGGGTGTGGAAATATAGCTGTAGGTTCCTTCCAAGTGTAGAATAATCCGAAACCAGCAAGTTTGCTCACACACAGTCTGACACAACGCACTTCTGATCACGCCCGGCCCCAGCCCAGCACTTTATAAGCAGCTTGGTTCCAAGTTCACAAACCACCAGGAAATCTTCCACTATTTCACTGGACTATTTCACTGAATTAAATCCTTCTCGCTTCTGTTGGGCATTTTCCTGCAACTGTGTCACAGAGCAGAATCCGAGATTTTGTAGAAAGGCCAAGCCTCTGGTGAGGAGAGTATGTGAAGACACCAGAATACAGGAGAGGTTGCACCACCCCCAACCCCTGGCCCCTGCCCCGACGAGGGACCACACTCCAGTTCACTCATTTACCGACACGCTTAGACATAGCATGACCCCAAAGGCAGACCGCTCTCACTTCAGTAGAATTGTCTGCGGTCCTTCTGCACGTGTCAGAAGGTATTTTGGTTTCCTTGACTGTAGCTTAGCAAGCATTTCCCATGCACTGATCTACAGTTTGACTCAGTCACCCCAACATCAGCAGCCGGTGCCACCTGAGATGCCTTGGGGAACCCTACCCACCAGCCCAGGCTGGTTAGTATGCCTGACAATCTCTAGGGCATCTCAAGGTGCACTAGACACCTTCACTCAGGTAACTAAAATATGTCCCTTGTGTTAGAAGCCTTCCCGCTCACCTCCCCAGTGCATTCGTGACCACATACCTTGACCTTGCGTTGCCTCCACACCATCCCAGTCCCAGCCTCCACTCTCATGCCAGGGGACTGGCAGGGCTCTCAGCAAAGGGGGGCCATGGGGACAACGCTGTGAACGAGAGCAGCTCTTGGAGGCTCAATCTGCTCTCTCCTTGGGTTAAGGAGGCGAAGTCCATCCTCTTGCCCAGGAGCTCAGCACGGACCCTTGCCCCAGCAGAAAAGCATTTGCAGCGCTGATCTCCTGCTGATGGTGCATGGTCCGGCACTGAGGAGCAAGACGAGGCATTTCTTCCTCCCTGCAGCATACTGTGAATTTACACACTCGTTTTCTTTACGAGGACCCATTCCTTCTAGCTAGAGCTAGGCAGAGGGGGTTTCCTTCCTTGCAGGCAGCAGGACTTTCAAGCCCATTATATCCAACTGCCATATACATATTCATTGTACGTGGACCCTACCGGGGTGGGTTTTTGATCGTTTTTAACTCCCAGCTCACTCTTTATCTTTCTGTAGAGCCCATAGGCGACTAATGTAACATACAGTGCTTTAGAAAAGCGCCCAGCACATGAAGCGCTTTTTCTATTTCATTTCCCCCTCCCTTCACCAACATCTCTCACCAGTCTGAGGGGCTTTTGCCAATACAAGCAGTCATTCATGTCCACTGGAGCTGTACTGGAGGCCAAAGCTCCCAGCTAAAGCTATCGGCTTCATCTTCTCCACCTTTAGACACAAAACAAGAAATTCTGTGCCTGCAGGAACTTTTTTTTTTTTAATGTAGAATTTGTTTTTGTTTGTTTTTTTCTGCCAGGTCTGTGAACACTCAGTCCTTTCACCCCACATCTCCTGGTCAGTTCAAGCTCAGGAACAAGAAAATCTGTGCCTGCAGGAACTTTTTTTTTTTAATGTAGAATTTGCTTTTGTTTGTTTTTTCTGCCAGGTCTGTGAACACTCAGTCCTTTCACCCCACATCTCCTGGTCACTTCAAGCTCAGGTAGGGCTTGCCCTAAGCAGCACGCGATATGCCACCACCGGCCACGTGTCCATGGCTGCTTCTGCCTCTTTGGTGCTGCCTGTGTTGTCACTGGCTCAGACAGCTCAAGGTCTCCGATGGACACCGAGGGCACAAATTTCTTTTGGTCTACCATCAGTGATGGCTGAACCAAGGTCTCTTCAGTTAGAGAAAAGCAGCATGGAGTATGCCAGCACCCGACGTACCACTGCCTTGGACGGCTGCTTCTGTACCTTTGATGCCGCCGGTGTTGGGATGAGTTCAGACAGCTCAAGGTCTCAGGTAGACCCAGAGGAGCAATTTCCTTCTGAACTTTTGGTCTGTCACCAGCAGTATCTGAACTGAGGCCTCTTCAATTAGAAAAGAAGTACTATGAATGGGACTGTCTCTACGAAATATTATCAGTTTGGGGCTTTCTATTTCTCCCCTTTGCCTGAAGTAATGCACATATATTATTGAAAGGTCATGAGACCCCTCCTGCTTATCTCATCTTTTGAGATAAAAAGCTAGGTAAAGTTGTGGGTTTTTTTTCTTAGGTCTAGTGGCATAATACTGCTTTAATCTCTCCAGCTGGGCAACTGTTGTTTTTATCAGCGTTGTTTATCTTTTTTCTGCTATTGCACTATTTAAACATTCTATCACAGACAGTGGCACTCAGTCTAAGTATTTTTAAAAAAATCAATAAAACAAAACCCCTTCAAAATATTATTTGTGTAGAGGGAAGTTTTGTCTTGACTCTACTGGATTTCACTTTCATAGCAGCCAACCTTACTGGTACCCTGTTCATACTTGTAGACATTTGCAGCTAAAAAAGTGAGCTTCAGGAAAAAATACCAGTGAAATGTTGGCAAGTATACTGGAAATTACGTATCAAATTATTCAGCTCAATTCCCTTTTGAAAATACGTTTTGGAAAATTCAGAAGCAACAACACAGCATATGAGGAAAACAAGATCGAGAATCCAACTCATCCTTGGACTGATGCTCCTTTACCCTGCTCTCCAAGAGGACAGACACTTCAAGACCAGCTTTCATTGAAGGGTCCGAGAAAGCTTTCCTTGACTTCGACATATGAAACTCCACTTTTACTGAGGATGGATTTGAATTGCCGTTATCTTTCACAACCTAAAAAGCAATGAACGTATTTGTTTTTAAAGAACACTTTCATGGTTCTTCACAGGAGTTGACTCAGTGACCCATGGAGTTACCAATGTTTTTACATATTCCAGGAAGCAGCTTTCACTGCTAGAAAGAAAAAGAAAAAAATTATCTGAGTTTCTGCATTTATTCTCACAAAAGGGCAGCAAGAGCAAGTGTGCAATTGCCTTCCAACTAAATGCTGACAGGCCAAAGGTAAAACAGCAAAAGTAGCTCTCTGTAAAACTGGTTTGAATGCCTATAGTGTTTCTTGCTCCCAGGAATAATTTTGTGGCCACGCCGCGCTTTATGTGGTTGGGTGGAGGCCACCTGGCAGCATCTCTCCCGGACGCAGTAATACCGACACAGAGATGGCTCCTGGAGGGCTGAACATCCAGAGCACTAACAGTTTGGGGGTCGGGGCCAGAGGGGAACAAAACAGACAATTTCTTCACCCAAGAGGTGTTTATACTACAGGACTCTGTCATAGGATGTCATAACTACAAAGTCTTGAGTTCAAAAGGGCGCTGGACAAATTTGCGCAAAACAAATAAAACCTGAAAATTATTAAAGATAGATTTTGGTGAAAATAGAAACAAACCCCCTCCAGAAGTCCCTGAACTTTACTGGTAAAGCACTTCAGGACATTACCAAGGTCACCCTGCCCTTGCCCTGTTCCCTGGCTTTCCAAACAGACTTCAAGTCTCAGCGAGCGCAGCCTTCCTCACGGTCCTGTGCTCTTCCTCCCTGCCCTGCTCTCCCAGTCAGCTGGTAATGCACCGGGAAGGCTGCTCTGATACAGCAACAGCACGATGGGAATAAAACGAGTCACTAATGGAGCCATAAAAAACACATTTTAGTTATTACACCATAACTTCTCCGAGCAGGTCAGTCTTACAACAGATCAAACTTCACTGACAAAAAGCTTTTTTTCCCCAAGAAAACCTCAAACAACATCTCTCACAACATATTTTTTTCCCCAGCCTGACTGCCAGGAGCCCCTAGATAAATAACGTCCCAAGTTATTTGTAGCACAGTCATCTTCCCACAGCTATTTGTCCAAAGAACAGCCTTGAAAACATCCGCAGAGCTATTCAGTCCTTTGGCAGTAAGTTACAAATATTTATCGATTTAGCTTTCCAACGGGCTCAAGTGTTCAGCCTGTTACCTAGCACGAAGGTACATATCCCCCTCTTAAGTCCTGCCAGGAGAGCACAGGATTTCTGCCCAACTACTTCATTGCTGTTCTCTCCCCCCCACGGCTATCGAGACGACAGAGACCTGCACGTTGGCCGCCTGTGCAGGGATGGATTTTACCCTCCGGTCCGCTACAAACGTGGTGAGATGGGCTGGTGCCTCCCTGATGGACCTGCTTTTCCCCCAGCACAGCATTAAGAATGGAACATCCTCTTCACCCTAATCCAACTAAATATTTACAATCCCTATTCTTCCTGCAAATTCCATACATACATATTTTTATGTGACAGAAGCAACCATTACAGGGAGAGGTACAATCCAGCAGTGGCACCAGATGATTTCCCATATAATTCAACTTATTTAACTCCAGCTTTGTTCAGTGCCAGACATCCCAAAAATGGGACACCATAAGAGCTAGCTTCATAAACACCCACTTAAAACCAGACTTAAAGAAGAAATCTCAGCGGCAGTAATACTTTCTCTATTTAAAAACAGGTCCAAGATGAACAGAGAGCCAGAAAACTTCCTTTGAAATGATTGAATATTCACGGATTTGGTTTCACAAGCTTACTGTTCATTGCAGACTGGCAAACACTCTCTCCACAGTGCATGCTTATAAAGCTACTATCTAAATTGGATGGTTTATATTCCCTGAGGTTTTGTCCACGTACGTTTAATATAATGCTTATCAGCTGTAAGTGCCATAGGGACAGGAGTTTTAAATTATTCCAAACAGCCCATAACTAAATTGGCCAAATAAATTGCTATCATTTTAGGTTCAATTCATCATACACATCATTTTGGTGCTGTTATCCACAAAAAGGCCCTGAAGTTGCTCTGCTTGCTATCCACTTATTAAGCAAAAGAACAGTGATCCAGTTGTTACTGTATTTATTCCACCTTACAAAGGATTGCCCACCATTGAACACAGAAAGCCAAAATATCTTTAAATGTCAATTTCCCTGTTGTTGGTTTTTTATATTTCAGTTTTATTAATATGTCTTCTTATCGTCTTTGAAATAGTGGCAGTTGTTCTTTTATGCCCACCATTGAACACAGAAAGCCAAAATATCTTTAAATCTCAATTTCCCTGTTGTTGTTGGTTTTTTATATTTCAGTTTTATTAATATGTCTTCTTCTCGTCTTTGAAATAGTGGCAGTTGCTCAATCACAAACATACCTTTCATCATTTAAAAAGCCCACAAGTCTCGTTACGCCCTCTCCTCCTGCACACATGAAGAGCAGGCATCCGTCAAACCTCTCCTTTGAAGCACTACTGTTCGGATGTCACGGGCATTTCTTCTAACCTGACCTTATGAAAGAGGTGATACACTTTTCACTTCCTCATTTCCACATAATTTAGAGTCCATATAAAGCAAGGAAATGAGAAATTACACCTCTACATTTGAAAAAACACAGGTTTAGATTGTCGTCCCACCTGTGACACCAGTTCCCTGCTGCTTCTGCCTGCTCACAGCTCCCTGGGGACCAGGGACCTCGGTCTCCGCACAGAGAAAAGCCCATGTCTGCACACACTCTAAGGGAACCTTGTTTTATCCACCCGGAGATGCTGACCCAGAGCATCAGGCAGGCACAGAGAGCACACAGCTGACTGGTATGCCTGGCCCCAGGAATCTACTTTGCTTTAATTGAGAGAAAACACTTCTCCACTCCCCTCCAACCGCTCCTTTGCCACAGCCTCCCCCTAAATAAACAAGTAACAAGCACGTCTTCCAGCACTCAAGGGGTTAGGTGCAGAAGCAAAAAAATGACATGAACAGTTGATGTGGCATGAAACGATACGTTGCAAACTCACGCACATCGTGCGCCTAATGCCAGACGGGTGCCACACCATTGCATCAGGTGCATCTCCTGGTGAGGTACCACATCCTCCTGTTCTGCTTCGAAAAGCTGTTGCTCAAGCAGGTGGGGATGTGCGCTGCAAACGTTTTTGGCTCCTTCAGTTGTCATTAAGTCCATACGCACATGTTCCCAGTGTGCCACCCTTGGCCATGGCTCACAGTCTAAAGCCCTGCCACACTATCAGCCACTGCCTTCTATGCTTGCACAGAGAGCGCTCATACTGTACGCAGAGCATCTCCTAGGCATTTCTGCCACAGCAGTGTAAAAGGGTTACAGCTTCCTAGAGCATCTCAGCTCTCTTCTGCTGGAGTTCTTCTGCCTTCCTCGATTTTTGCTATGCCTTCATTATTATAGCCTTTATACCAACGTCTCATTTAATTGGTTTTATACCAACAAAATATGTTTGCTGACTTCAGTCCATTTCAGTTTCCATGGGTTTTTGTGCAGTGCTAAATTGTGACTGACTCTACATATCAAGAACACGTGAGCCTTTTGTCACAGCAGTAACAGCTATAACCTGAGGAATATCTTCTCTCAGGTACTTGGAGTGGATAAAGTATATTAAGGGAACACTAGAGAACTATGTTTTGGGGAACTGTACTTTGAAGCTGAGTTTGAAGACAGAAATGAAAACATAGCAAAGGAGTGATAACCCTTGCTCTTGTGTTAAACACACTTTAAATCACATTGGCAAAGTACTGCACAAAACAGAGAGCAAATAAAGGGTTTTTTGACAAATAACATTTCTAGAGATAACATGATCCTTCTGTGCATTTTGCAGTCCATGGTGGTTTTAACATGCTAGCCTACTTCATTCTGAAATTCAGATTGTAAACTATCTTTCAAAATTTACGTGGTGGATATATACTTAAGTTTTCTATTAAACGGTTCTTTGTTTTTTTCCTTCTCTTCTTCCTTTTCTATCTTTTAATAGAATAAAAATAAAAAAAGGAATAACTTGTCTGGATAAATGTATTCCTCCAAATTCTCAAATGGCTTATTCATCATTGTTCCTGTATCTTCAGTAGGATTAAATTAAGAAAAAAACATTACTTTTTATTCATAGAAGTATAGAATGGTTTTGGTTGGAAGGGACCTTAAAGCCCATCTCGTTCCAACCCCCCTGCCATGGGCAGGGACACCTCCCACCAGACCAGGTTGCTCACAGCCCCATCCAACCTGGCCTTGAACACTTCCAGGGATGGGGCAGCCACAGCTTCTCTGGGCAACCTCTGCCACTGCCTCACCACCCTCTCTGTGAAGAATTTCTTCCTGATATCTCATCTAAATCTTCCCTCTTCCAGTTTAAAGCCATTGCCCCTTGTCCTATCGCTCCCTGCCCTTGTAAAAAGTCCCTCCTCAGCTTTCTTGTCGGCCCCTTTAGGTACTGGAAGGCTGCTCTGAGGTCCCCCCGGAGCCTTCTCTTCTCCAGGCTGAACAACCCCAGCGCTCTCAGCCTGTCCTCACAGCAGAGGTGCTCCAGCCCTCGGATCATCTCCGTGGCCTCCTCTGGACCTGAAGCCATAGGAGCCATCCCACCACGTCTCCACGATGCCAATAAGGTCACAGCCCTGTAGCCCTGTGCATGTCTCATTCTCCCATTCCACTAAACAGACACCTGGGAGCAGACCAGGTAAAAAGCATGGGCCAGTATCCCTTCTCCGTCTGTATTTAAAAATGAGTAACAAAGCGGTAGCGTTTCAGCAAACCTCTGCCACCTCACATTTCCAGAGTATCCTTGAGATCTAAATGCTTTAGGCTGACTATCAGTTACTAGTTTTTACTTTAACTAATTCCATAGGAAAAAAAAGCTGAAGAGAAACATAAAGTTTAATGCAAGAAAATTATAATCTCTTACATGAGAATGGATTACTGTTCTTACAAATAATTCATCTACTTTCTTCTCTTACTGCAGTCAGCCCTCAGAGAACAAAGTTTAAGCTTTAGGGCACTCACTTGTAATAACAAGTGATCTAAAAAAAAAAAAACAAAGAAAAAATGCATAAATGCACTTGTTTCAAAAGCACTGGAAACTCAACAAATAACAAATAGCTTGAAATAAATACTGCTCTGTAACACTCGACTCCCATGGTTTAGGGTATAAGGAAAAACAATTCTGTGAAGAGCTATAGGGAACTTTGGGGTTTTTTGTGATAAGCATCTAGGTTTTAATAGGCAAATGAGTAAACTGAAGAACCAGAACTTTCCTTTCCAGAATAGAAAACCAAGGATGGGTATTGGAAACTAAATAAAAATTACATTGCTCAAACACCATGGAGAGTCATTCATTTCACCTTTGTTATTAGTGATTTTCTGCATCACAGAAGAGACATTCAGAGAGAAGATGGCTTCAGGCTAAAAGAAAAAGAAAAAAAAAAAAAGAAAACCACCCAAACGAAACACACAGTCCCCCAGTAACAAGGAGATTATACAGCGCATTGTACAGATGCAAATGAAGCCACCACTACAGATCTGTGCAGAGGATTCAGTTCTCCTTTTGACCTTAGCTCTTACATGCCGGGTGCCTGCCTTGTTTCAAATAGCTGTTCCTCAGCCAGTGAAAAACACCTGCTGTTTCCATAGATGTTAATCTTTCTGCAGTCAAACAGGAGCTCTGCTCCGACAGCTCTTTCAGAGAACATAAGGATTTAGGATGCTGCAGACACCCATTTTCTTGAGCAGCCAGAGCTCATTCCCTTTCCAAAGCCAAGTGCAGATATACCCCCAGAAGGACGGGATAAACCAGGCACAGCAAAGCCTGCAGAACAGCAGACCTGTAAAACTCAGGTCATAAAATATCACAGGGAATTCTGGAATCAAAAATGCAAAAGGCTCCAGGGAGATCTTATCGTCAATGGACATTTTAGAGACATTTTACAGGGGTGTTCCACAGACTAAGGGAATGATATCTGTGCATTGTATCAAAGGATGGGAAGGGTGGGGTGGTTAATGAGGACGTATTGGATAGTGTGGGACCTGAGCACGATGTTGCCCAGAGAAGCTGTGGCTGCCCCATCCCTGGAAGTGTTCAAGGCCAGGTTGGATGGGGCTTTGAGCAACCTGGTCTGGTGGAAGGTGTCCCTGCCCATGGCAGGGGGGTTGGAACTGGGTGGGCTTTCAGGTCCCTTCCAACCATTCTATGATTCCCTCTGTTGGCTTTGCTCAGTTCATGAAAATTCACAGCAAAACCCAGGAGCTGAGCATCCAAGGCCATCTGTTAGGACTCAAATCACAAAGACCACAGAATAAGGGAGAAGCTGCCATTTCATAACCTAAAAGGTGAAAGAGCTTGCAGATTTGCAAGAAAGCACGTTAAGAATTTCTGCTTACAGATTACTGGAGTCTTAACCACAGCGGCTGCAGAGCTGCCGTTTCTTCCCACAAAGAGCCAGACAACTACTCACAGGGAAAAGCTTGCGATAACCAAAAGTTATCAGAACATGTATTTTTCCTTCCTGATACTGAGATCTGTCCCCCTACCAAACTAATTCAACAAATTAACAGTTGTCACCGTTCATAACTTCTGGTAACCCATCCTATGCTGTATTTTATAGACCTAAAGAACGAGGCTGAGTAGTAAATGACCGTCTTGAATGTGATCACATTTCTTTTATACCTGCTTCCCAGAACAAGAAAACAACCCACTGCACATACTTAAGTTATAATTCCAAATAACAGTGCTCAACATTTAAACCACCACGGCTCCGCAGCTAATACAGCACATACGGGACGATGGGCTCTATTTCAGGCAAACAAGCAAGATGCTGCTAGTGTGCACAATGCCTAGCAAAAAGGGCAACAGCCCCCATCGGGGCAGGGAGAAACTACTGCCATATAAATAATTTGCAAAAGAAGATTTCATTTCACATCTGAACTCAGCACAGATATAAAAATAGGCTATTATGTTGGGGATTGACATTTTAGATACTGCTTAGGTCAAGAAAAGTTTCCTGATCCTCTCTTCATTTACTATTGCTCCCCAAGAGTCAAATCCTTCTCCCCATCCCATAGCCTCCACTTTTTCTCCTAATTACAAAGCTGTTTTCCTCCAGTCAAGATATATAAGTGATAGATTGTGACTTATGTAATTACAGCAGCTCATCTAGCTCAAACTGATGGCATCAGTTAATCACATAACTGCTGCCAACAATAACCAAGAGGAACAAAACCCAGTTCTAAACAGAAAATTAAGTCAAATAAATTAAAGACTAAATAACCCTGATGGAATCACAACTAGCTCATAGGCATTTTATGAGCAAACTTCATCTCAGTACATTCAATAACTTCTGCAGTTATCCACTCAATACTACTTCTATCTAAGTGGATGAAATTTTACAGTGAATTTTAGAGTGAAAAAATAAACTGCCATATTAAAAATCAAGACAATATTATGTTAACTCTTCTGTGTGCATGACAACCATCTCCTATCCAGGTGTTAAATGGATTAACTTATATTGCCATATAAGATAAAATCAAGTTTGCCTGGCTGGATTTAATTTCCATTCTATTTATGGAACATTCCCATTAACTCCGAAAAGCATTTAAGCTATTTAGGAACTTCAATCTAAATGGAAAAATCTGCAAGACTCACAATAATGGTTTAACTACTCATTCTGATTGCAAATACCTCATCTGCCTAATTTGAAATATCAATTTGAAACCAGGTATCTCTCTCCAAACAGGTGTTGTGATGACCAGCCTGGTGTTCTTGGGAAGTTTCTCCATCTGCTTTGCTGGAGCAGCTCCATTCTGTATAGCCCTTTCACCAAGGTAAGTGTAACCTCTGTCTTCTGTGTCTATAACAAGTGCTTAGACCACTTTATCACATCCTCTGCCCCAATAGTTAACTTTCTACATAAGGTAGGGAGTAAGGCATCAAGAGATGCTCTGTTTCCAGCATCAGCTCCACTGTGCACCTGGAGGTGAACACAAATTAGAACCATCCATTGATGTTGACTACAAATTCAAACTGGGAACCCTCCAGCCCGCAGTTCATTCTCTTGGAGAGCCTCACATTTGCATCTTTGGTTCAACAGCTATTCATTATCTCAAGGTAAGCGTACAAATACTGGTATCAATCTCAGAGTAAATACCAGTATCATAATACCTAAGCAACTTAGTTAAAGTAAACAAATCACTAACAGCTCATCACCTAAACAAGTTTCGTAAAAATACACACACGCATCCCCCCCAAAAAAAAAAAAATCAAATTGCATTAACAATCAACCTGTTAAATTTTGGAAATATTTCAGAGCAATCCAGCTCAGGAAGATGACTGCAAATCCTCTTAATTAGAGCTTGTTATGTAGCTACACACAAGCAAAACCAGTCCCGCATTTCAGGAAAACATGTTAGAAGACTTTCAAGTCTTGCAAGCAGAAGCAGGAGTTAACCTCTTCTTAGCTCCAGAAGCAGAGAAAGCAGAAAAGCTTCATCCTCTCTGCTAACAAAATTAGGAACACACACACAAAAAAAAATCTACCCTTACATTTAATAATCTTCCAAAGCCTTATAAGCTTTTATAGGATTATACTAGTTATTCTCATCAGGAACACAGACGGTGCTCACTCGCCGCAGTCAAGGATTACGTTACAGCCAGCGAAGACCAAAAGAACGAACGACTGAAATGGGGGAGAATGGGTAGAACCCAAATACTGTTGCACAGCTTTCATATTGAACATGAAACGGGTCAGCATCGGAAAGGCAGTGACACTGCCATCAAGGACCATTTGATTAACAAGTAAGGTACTACTTATTACAGAATTATCTCTGGTTGAACACCCATTTAATGCTACGTCTCTTCCCCTCGCATCTTCATCTTGCTACGCACCAAACAAATTATGAGGCCACTGCAAAGGCACCGATGAAACAAGAATACCCGTGTGATGTTAACAGAACATCATAGCACTTATATCACAGAGAAACTATTCAGAGAAGGAAAACAGCTTTGGGGAAAGAGGTTTTGAGACAACAGAAGTGACTTTTCGTATTGTCTTCAAGAGAACATTACCATAGGAATGGAGTCATGCAAGAGTAAATAATACCTGAGTGACTTCGGATGGTTAAGGGGGAAATGAAGATTGACATATTTGACCACATAGTTCTTCAGAAAAAACAAATTCAGGTAACAACACACAAGAAGAGTATTGTTGTATCGTTGTATCGCAGGGCAGTTCATTCTGTGTGAAAACAAGTCAAACTGGCAGATTTAGTCACAAGATAATTATGAAGTACCACATTTACAAAAGTCGTTCTGCTCCCCTACAAAAGCAAACAAAAAATAGTTATGTGCATAAACAGCTTAATTAAGGACTTTTTTAATTTAGATATAATACTTCAGCCTTCCTCGGAAAGCCACAAGTCCGACCCAGCACAGACAACAGAAACACAGCATATCAGTTCGGTAATTAAGGCTCCACTTACACACCAGCTCATTAGTTCTGCCTGTGGTCCTCACGCTTAAGATTTTTCTTTGTGGGAGGAGGTGTCAGCTCCATCACAGATAACACAAATACAGCCCGTGTCTCGTAAACCACGTCCCTGTAACACAGATGCGAGGTTCGTGTCAGGACTTTCTGACACCTCTGCTACATCAAGCCCATGATGCTCTTAATTTTTGCTTTCTGACTCGAGGAAGAAAGCAGACTTTGCAATGCTATTAGGGCCCACTAGAGATAGAGATAACAGCGTTTCTAAGTCACTTCTCTCCAAATGGCTTCAGGAGATGTCTGGGGGGGGTGTTACTGCCACCAAAGGTTAAGTAGCTATAGGAAAACATCAGCACAAGAATAAGTTACAATATCCTCGTCACAGCTTCAGTGAATTTGGAAGCATGAAAGTTTAAAGCCATCGGAGGAGTGGGTTTCTGGTCCAGTCTCCTAACAGGAGGAGTAGGAGCAAGAAACACAACCGACTCTAAGACAAAGGCAATTAATATTGCAGCCTCTGAGAATGGGGGCCCAGAACCAACAAGCCTGGCCTTTGCTGATCTTTCCTGAACCTTTACTATAATCATGAGACAAGGCTCTGCTTCTGCAAATTCAAGGATTCACAGCCCTAGGAAAAATTCATGGGGAAACAGGGCAGTGGCTTTGCTTCAGTGCCCTCCCCTCTCCATTGCCTGCTGCAACATCACCTTGGGCACAGACACTTCTGCTAGCCTGAATCCTCCGCTTCAGGAGAGGTCTCTGCAAAGATCTGCCCAGAGAAAACAGATCATTGAAATAGCCTTTAAAAGGGATTAAATCCAGAATAACTTTCATGCTAGAGCCATCCACCAGTGCAGCTACACAGCAGTTCCCTCACCGATGCCGCAGCGGTCTGTGGAGTGTGGGGTCACCAAGCAATGCCCGCCACTGCCCAAGGCATCTGCTGAAAAAGCTGCGCCCTTCTCATGAAAACCTCCTTGTTTAATACAAAACAGTTAACTATCTCTGGATGCCGTAACTCAGAAGGGAGGCTACACGACAAGTTCGCTGTGGAGTCTACTCTGTCCACATGGCATATAACCAACTATTTTCATAACAAATTGCATCAGAACACAGATTGGTTTTGTTTAGCCTCTTTGGCTTATTACAAATCCTGAACCGCAACAGTAGCGATTAAATAGCATTCCCAAGCACTGGTTTAATTAAGCACTGTCACTAAGTTATTTATGCTAGACAGGAGCTCCTGATAATATTGCAACTTTTCCTTTTAACTGCTGTACTGCAAAGCTGTGCTGAGAAAAAGCACCATCTGTCCTCTACTTTGGTCACCCCTTTGTATTTACCAGACATTTATTTTCAAAAACGCTAGGAGAAGGGCATACATTTTGCCAAAGTAATTTTTACTGTAAGCAAATTCCCAAACATTTAGAGCAGCTTTATGCAGACCCTGTTGTAAAGGCCATTCGTGGCAATTATTATATTCAAAATACTGTAGCTGAAAGGGATTTTAAATGGACAGCTGAGTAGCTACCTGGTCTGGCAGCAGAGTTTCTAAAAGCTCAGAAAAGTCAATGAAAACATTAAGGGTTTAGCCTTTGGTCATCAGTGAGGAGCCCCTCAAAGTAAAACAGAAATGACTATACATACCGCTTCAGGTATATCAGGCATCAGTTTAACTTGTCAAAGTCCAATACCAAGAATTCAACCAGGATGTTGAGACTTAGGAAAGATGAACTTAGGAAAACAGGAATCCAAGTAGAAGCTAGAGGCAGCTGCACGTTTGCCCCTAGTACCACCTCCCACCGCCCAAACCCCAGCATCCACGGACCCAGGTTATTCCCCAGGCCCCTTCAGCCACGTCTTTCCCTGCCACAGTTCCCCGGCCAGGCTGTGGAAATACAGTAGCACCCTTTAATTGCACAAATTCTTTGCTGTCAGGTATTTTTACCTGCACAACCCAACCAGCTGCTCCTGTCCCCGTGAATGATGTCCTCTCAGGCATGGCACACATATCAGCCTAAACGTAGAAAGCCACAAGACCCTTGAGTAAGTCTCAGAATCATCGTAGAATCATTATGGTTGGAAGAGACCTCAAAGATCAGAGAGTCCAACCGTATATCCGATGCCACCATGCCCGCTAAACTATGTCTGAAAGCGCCACATCTAAACGTTTTTTGAACACCTCCAGGGATGGCGAGTCCACCACCTCCCTGGGGAGCCCATTCCAATGCTTAACAACTCTAACAGTGAAGGGATCAGGTCTGGCTCTATTTCACTCACTCCCCAGGCAATTCAGGTAGGAAATAGCTTGTCTACCACTTCAGAAAATGACAAGTTTTATCTGCAATTTCTAACAGCTTCACAAAATGGAAAAAAAAAATATATATATAATTGAGGATAAAAAAAAGGAAGTACAAACAATTCTTATCCCCAGAAAAGCTGCATGGAGCTCTTTAGCCATAACTACACCAGGAGGAAATATTCTCTCTTCTGGCTTGCCTGGTGTTTATGCCTTGGGGGGAGTGGGTTTTCCTGCAGTCAAGGTGGAAGAGAGAAAAATGAAGTTGTAGCTCTGCATCCAGAAGGAAACGAGTTGGTAGCAATGAAACATATTCAGCACAAGCCATGCAATCCCTTCTGCTGCTTTTGCCGGCCTCCCAGAAAGCCAAAAGGTGAAGTGGGACCAGCAAGAGCTCCTCCCTGCCCTAGGAGCCGGCACTGGTACCAACACACAGCCCGGCAGCAGCGTTAAACCGCACGCCAAGAACCACGAAACGCGACACGGGCACTACGCTGGAACCTCAGCACGTATTCTCAAGGGGTTTGCTTTGCTGGTTTTTCTAAGGTAAGCAAGGTGGTAGCTGTCTGTCTACAGAGAGGGGGAAAAAAAGCCCTCAGTATCAATTCTTCTACAACTCTTGCAAAGCCATACAAGCTGTCGGCAGCTGAAGTGCGGCTTGAGAAATTATCCTCCATTTGCCGCTCTCTTTTGGAGTCCATTCATCTCACAAATGTCCCCAGTTCAGTTACTTCTGTGGAAAACAGACTGGGCACAAGGGAGAAGCAAATGGCTGGAGACATTGCACCACGGGCGTTTCAAACTAAGTACCACTTGGGACGCTGGGCAGAGGGAGGAGTAGACGGCACGGAGCAGCCCATTTTGACAAAGACTATGATTTAACTTGCTCTTGTGTAAGTTATTAGCATCACCTACATGAGCCACAATGGAGTTCATTTCAGAGTGTTTCTCCAGAAGTGGTTTACATGTCACTGTTCCTCATTTACAGTAAAAAGGGAACTGATGAGAGAAAGAGTTACTTTGGTATTATTTTTTTATTACTACTTTATTTCAGAATTTCATTTTAAATGGATAATACATTACCTGATTCTGTCAGGCTACGGAGTCCAAGGGGCACAGATTAAATTTGAAGTATCATGCTGCTGATCCTGCAGAGCCTGGATGTCGTGAGATACGACCACCATGAATGCAAATTACTTCCATTACAAGCACTGCATGAAAAAGGTCTTCGAGAATATGCTCTTCAGAATCACCATTTTCCAACATCTGTTTCTCAAGCCATCTTGGGGCACGAGGTAGAGAGGAATATTTTAAAAATCTATTGACTTCAAGTATTACATTTATTTGATCTGGTGATCTAGGATTACTCCATAGTATGAACTGGCTTTTTTTAATCCAAATTGTGATTTGCCATATCCGCCTACAACAAAAAATTAAGCTCTGCTAACATGAAGCTGTAGTCTCACAGCCAGAGATGTGTTTGCATCCCCATTGCTGTAGAAAAAAAAACATCTCCATCACTTCAAATACAAACCTAGAAAGCCAAATTCGCATAAAAGACAAAATTTTGCAAGTGACTTTACAAAACAAGGAATAAATGGTCCTTACTCCTCAAAAGGAAAAAAAAAGAAAAGGAGAGAGAGAATGGATAGTGATGGCAACCATGGCAGCACTGAAAAAGACCCAATAAAGATGACACTATACAGAGAAGTTCTGCCTAATAGTTTTTGAACAGGCACTCAAGAGTTTTTCCCTGAATGAAGCATTGAGCAGCTGGAGACTGCAGTTGGAACTGGAAATGGAGTTCAAATGCAATTTTGAGGAAATAGAGAAGTTTTAACTCAGTATCTACAGGTTAAATAAAAACATCGGAGAAAAACAGTCTTTAATTATGTGACCAAAGAGGCAACAGGTGAAGGAGAAAAAAAAAACCCCACGACCTTGCAGCACTTCAGAATATCCCAGATGGATTTCAGTGTCTCACCAGCAGTCTCATGCCCATACACTTGGATAAGAAAGGACCAACTCAGTTCAAGTGTGCTAGCTGGGGAAACCAGATAAAGTGATTCTTTGTAAGTGATTTGAGAATATTCTATGATCTCCTAGGCAAAAAAGAATTGCAAGACTGAAAAATCTTGAAAGTAAATAAAAGAACATTTCTAAAGGTTATTTTTCTACTCAGGATTTTATGTCAAGATTATTTCATCTTTTTAAACTGATGACCAAAGTATCTTGCCCTGTGTTTGCATGCATGCACAACCAAACTACGAGCTGCCATCCAGAGGGACCTGGACAGGCTGGAGAGGTGGGCCCATGTGAACCTCATGAAGTTCAACAAGGTCAAGCACAAGGTCCTGCACCTGGGTCAGGGCAATCCCAAGCACAAATACAGGCTGGGCAAAGAACAGATGGAGAGCAGCCCTGAGGAGAAGGACTTGGGGATGTTGGTCGATGAGAAGCTCAACATGGCCTGGCAATGTGCGCTGGCAGCCACAAAGCCCACTTGAGCAACCTGGTCTGGTGGAAGGTGTCCCTGCCCATGGCAGGGGGGTTGGAACTGGATGGTCTTTAAGGTCCCTTCCAACCAAACCATTCTGTGGTTCTATGATCCCCGCACTGGCAGACTTATAACGGAAAGCCATATTTTAGCCACCTGAACCTGACAGAATAGGCTTGTTTTGCACAACTCCTTTTCATGGATGTTCTCTAGAGAACGATGACCTTTAAGTCTGCAATTTGTCATGTTTTCTTGCTACAAAATAATCTGATACTGTCACAGCTCTGATTTCCAAATCAACAGGATTTAACTGTCATTGCCACAATCAGCTACCCAATTCCTTTGCCTGTTTTTTGGCAGACCAAGAAATCGTGTGCAAAAAGGCTGTGTGCACTTTTTAGAATAGTTTGACAACACTGAAAAAGTTACCTAAATTTTCAGCTTGACAGTTTTGTCTCTACACAGAATCCAGACAAGGCAAACTAACAGAAGAGCCTTGAAAAAAATTGTATCATGAATATGCACATAATGGCACCAAAGATGACTCATGAAAAACTTAATTGTTCCCTTCTGCAGATTAATTTTCACACATAGGGACAAAGTGTGCACTTCTGGGAAAAATCAGTGAGATTATCAGATTAAAAAAAACTATTGTCATGAAAAAATATTCTTAAACAAAGGACATTGACAGTTTTTAGCACATCATTTGTGTTCAGCAATGTCCGATGCATCTCAGAACCGGTTGTACCAATGAAATACGCATACCATATGAAATATGCATACCCCAAGGTAAGAGGAGTTCCCAGGTAACTTCCTAAACGCTGTACCTAACAATTGCAAATAAGGTTGCTGCTTTCTGTGGTATTCGGATGATGATACCCTTGGCCGTTTGAAAATTTCAATGGCAGTTCAGATTTTTTGAATAATTCTTTTGGAGTCTAAGAGAAAGTGAATATAATTAATAACATACCTGATCATTGTGAAAGCACTAGCTCTGTTCTCAACTCTGACACAGGACATGGTTCTAAAAAAGACAACTCACAACTACTCCACAGAAGCTGTGAAAGGGAAAAGCAAAAGCTTTTTGGATAGACATGAGCCAACAGGATTCCTGCCGACCCCTTGTCACTTACTGGGCTAAAACTAGCATGTCATATGCACAAAAAAAAATAAATATATTGACCCAGCAGGTCTGAGTATTAGAAATTACTGATTTGTTCAGGCAGGTGCACAAAGCCATTTTTGCAATTCTGATGAGATACTGAAGAGAGGTTTGACGCAGCACGGTACCTCCAGGGCCCAGGCAGCCCATCTCCTGCTCAGCCCTGGTTTGTTCCTAGCAGAGTAGCTCAGACTGGCCGAGATCAAGATCCGGCCTCCTCTTTATCTGGCTGCAGGCCTTAAGATCTCAAATGACTTGTGGGAATAATCAACATGCACTAAGCATAACGATTAAAGCATTCTCCTGCCTTAGTTCCAGACATCAGTACTCTTCTTTGTCACGCTTCCCCCTCCATCCCTCCTGCATTGGATTGTGACAGGTTTAAATTCTTTTCACATCTTTCCTGCATCCTGCAAACTTACTCAAATTTATTTCCCATTTAGATTTTAGACCAAGACCAAAGTTTAAAGAAAATCACTTAAGCAGATGTATCACAAAAAGCAAAAGAAACCTCAAATGCAAAACTTTAAAGTCAGCTTATAAAGATTTCAAAGCCTCAGTTACTTTCATTATAGGAAAATTAAACTCCATTTATTCTTAGATGCAACATAAGAGTGAAAACAAAAATCAGGAAAATGGAGAAAAATTTCATAGAGAGAAGACTAATTACCCTAATTTGGAAGAAGGCAGCTGTATCTCCTCGCTCTAGAAGCAAATTCATCATCTGGTCCATGGCAGCTGATCTCCTCATCTCTAAATCTTCATGTCACCAGAGGGAAGGCAGGCAGCTGCTGGCACACACTTCTCTTCCTAACACCCAGCTCTACCCACACTGTCACCACACGGCCCTGAAGTGTTCAATCTGCCACCACGGCATCTCCTACCTGCCCTGTGCCGGATTTTGGGAGAATGAGGCTGAGCAAGGTAAGTGAGCTAACACAAACAGGTGAATAGTAAAAACACTGCTTAGTAGTAAAAGCTAAAGCTAATTATAACTTGTCAGACAAAAAACAGATGCAGTAGTAAGTTTTACAAATTAGTTGAAATTCAACAAGTTTTGTTGGTTACCTGATTTCAAAGGCTAAAAGCTCCAGGACAGCTCTGCCCCATTTTCTCTCTTGGGACCATGGATCCAAGATCTTCCAGCACCTACAGGTATAGGCCTGCCATGGCATGGGAGATGGAGAACCTACAGCTGGAAACCGGTCTGCAGCTCCCTGCTATGCCAAGATTCCCCAAGAGCTCTAGGACACCATGAGCACTCCGATTACTGCAGAAATCACAGCTCTGGCAACTCCACGGTCCAAATTACTGGCTGCACAGAAAGGTCCCCTGTAACACCCTCCCCGCAAGTTTCCAGGCTTCTTACTGTACATGTTGGCACAAACTCCCTACAAGATCATAATGCTTGAGCCATCTGAATGTTACCATCAAAGGCTGGAAATCTCATGGCTTTCAGGTTTCCAAGGCATCAGAGTATCAATACTGCACACTGATATAAGTGAAACATCAACAATCATTTCTTTAAATACCTTCTTCTGTCTCCAACGGATTTCTAACTACATGGAGGAACTTAGAAACAGACCACATAATGAAGAATTAAACTATGCATAGAGTAATACTAGCAAAGCAACAGAGAGTATTTATTTCTGTAATACATGAACACAATATTTCGATGTTTCAGTACAACCCCTGTAAGCAATTTTGTTTCATGTTATTTCTAGCTCCCAAAAAATCAGGAGGGATTATCACCGGTAGCATTCATCCTCTTTACTCCTGCAATTCAAACCCAAATGCCCTTACCAAGCAGTGCTTTGGTGCTCCCTTCAGACAAGGGAGCAACACACACTTTTGATTTTGAAGATGGGGATATATTCCTTCCCTATTAATGCCCGGTCACAGTTCTTGTGCCCAACGTTACAGTTGTAACCTTAGGACCAACCTTTTAACAGCATCCTCAAGGCAAGTCTTAGGCTATACTTACATCAGCAAGAAGCGCGACAGGAGAATCTGACCTGTAGAGCAAGATGTTTGGTGCTAAGAGTGCGGCTGTCACTCTGCATGCATTTCAAAGGGCCATACTTCAAACAAAACCTTACCTGGTCCGGCAGACTGAACACTTGCCAAGGAGCCCAGACACACAGGACGTCCATCCCGCAGTTTAGCTTTATCAGAAGAGAGCCCCATTCATGCACTAACACCATCATGCAATGCAAATTGAAGCGTGAAAAGCACGGAATACTCAGATTTACTTCAAGAGCATTCAACTGACCCAAGATAGAAATGCCGGTGTAGGTGCACCCTTGCTCCTCCAACAGCTTCCGACACCACCAGTACCCCTCACCACTGTGGCAACACCCAGCCCTGAGATAAGATCCATTCAGACAACCCTCTCTCCAACTAAAGTCAGTTTAATTCTTTTCAGGCTTCAGCATCTATCCTCATGATACTAACTTCAGTACTACTAACTTCAGGCCTATGCCTCCTATATGCAGAAGTAAGCAACAGTCATTAATCTACATAATCCAATTTTAATTAAGCAAGCCAAGAAATCAAAACTGTCATGCCCTAAATGTCTTCTCCCTCCACTGCAACAGTGGTCACATTTTAGTTACATATGATGAAAATCCCGACAGGGTACGAAAAGTTTTCCCAAGTTGTTTTTCTACTTGATGACAAAGTACTCTAAGCTTCCTCAGAGACTTTCACCACACAAGACCACCGATGAGACTAAGTCATGTTCGTTCTCTTTTTTTTTTTTTCATTCTAAAAATTAAATCACAAGAATATCAACTGCTTAGTGTTGCAAGTGCTTGGAGCCAAGCTCCTATATATGCAACAGGACTGTTTTCACATGCCAAACCAATATAATCTTTGATTTATTGATGCTTACATCTTTTTTTACTATCAGGAGCTACAAAATACAGAAAAGATTGATAGCCAAATTATTGGCTTAATATAAAGGAAATACAATAGATTTTAGAATGACACCAGTACTCTAGCATTTACAAGTATTTTCAATAACAAAAATACTCCATGAAATTCCAAGTTCATCAGTTACTGTACATTTGTTGCTAAAAAAAACAACCAAACACCTTGATCTCTGATTTACAGCCTTAACCCTGATGTTATATAGCTTGACTAATAATCTTAAGTGTACCAGTTTTCACTAGAGGAGTGTTCATTTTCTTTTCCTCTTCTCATGTCCAGATTTTTTAATGTCGTCTCTAAAGAGAGAGAAGTACCTCACCCCCTCAAAAAAACCATACATTTGCTTTTATATTATATTTTATATATATACACACACAATTTTAACACTGTTTTGAGACTTGGTATATATTTTAGTACTGATAATCAACATTCCTCAGGCTATTGCGTTTCCTACGGAACACCAAGTCAAAGCTTTATTAATTTGTCTGCAGACATATAGGGACTACTTGCTTTTCCTGGAAAACAACACTAATAATCCACTAGAAGAAGAGAACAATTTTTCTGGGCTAATTGTAACATGGAATTAATATCCTTTAATAACATTCTTTATTATGACAATAAATACATAAATCGAACACAATATATTAGCCACATTTCCTCATATACATTCAGAATATAACAAGAAGCTAATAGGCATCATCATCAGAACTAGTTGAACAAACAAATTTTTACTAAGCCAACAACACTAGAGGAAAGCTGGAAAGTTTATGCACTAGTAGCAGGCAAAGAACATGTGATTTCAGTGCTTCCTTGATATTAATTTAAAGACAAACATACTGTAGTTGTAAGCATGAACTGACAGAAGTGTTTAGCTCCGTGCAGTGGCCGTTTGAGGTTGTTCTGACTGCAACTGCTTTCCAAGGTATTCCCTGAAATACAACAAAAAAAATCAGACTGAAAATCATTCTGGAGAGCGGGGAGCAGGATAGTGGTGGGGAGTATGAAGTAGAGAAAGAGGAAAAAGCTTTAAGTTTAGAATTATTCCTTCAAATAATGTCTACTGTTGATAGTCAACTGGAGCTACTATGAGAGTATCTAAGCTTTAGGTATCCATCATCTATCCCTCTGAAAATAAGGTACGAACAAAACATCAATGAACATCAACAAAACTGTCTGGAAAAAAAGCAAGCCCAAAGGCAATATTTAGAAGTTACAGAACACCCACTAAGCCCGCAGATTTTGCTTGCTGAATATACACATTAGAAGCTGTGGCAAAGTATTTAAAAGGATCTCTTCCCATAACCCAGCCACACGAGCACAAGTAATACTGATGGACAGGCCGGCAATTTAACCTGTAGGCTACCAAAATAGACACTGACTGAAGAACTCTATGTTCAAGTTGGAAGAAAGAAAAGATATTCAAGCCAGGTCCACTGTATATCAACACTTTCTTTTCCTCACCTGTATTTTGAAGTGCACTAAGCCACTTCTCTTATATCCGTCCTCTCAACACTGGAACAAAACACCCCCAAAACTCTTAGCATTTGCCTTTAGCAACAATATCTAAACTCCATGGAAAAAATACTGCACAATTCTTCTGAATGATCCCATCTTTCATTGTCTCCTGTGAAAGCAGCTCAACACTTCAGAGAACCACAAAGAAGCTGAAAGACGTCTTTAGTAATATCTGGGTTGTTCCTTGTTACAGGAAATAAACTTCAATAACTGTACCACTGTATCAGCTGAAAGAAAGGTTTTGGGACCTGTGAAATGTAGGCTTTTTTCCATTGATGATCATACACTCAGCACAACAGGTTTTTTCACTACACAGGTATTTCAACCTACACAGGTTAAACAGTAGAAGCAGTTCAGAGAAATGATGTTCAGAAAGAAGCCTTTTTAAAAAAAACCTAATTCAAGAATATGCACTTTTGATTTTAAAAAAAAAAGGGAAAAGATCAGTTCTTATTGCACATTTCAAAAACTAGTTTTGAGTTTAGCGTCCTGTTGAACAGCTACTCCCTACACATTACAATTCCTATAGCACAATGAAGTTTAGTATCAGCTGTACCATCCAACAGCACTTTTCTCAGTTTTAAAATTGTCTAGAAAAGCAAAATTCCTATAAAGTACAATGTTAACTTCAAACTTCATTAGCAAAGAAAATAACACATAATTATTACGCTGAGCCATTCATTATGATTTAGCACCTTCCTTCACATCTTTATCAGGTGTTGCTGCAGGATCACAGTATTTTAATGCTTGGGCTGCACTCAACAGATCTGACTCTTGATCACAACAGGTATGTTACCACCTCAAAGTAGAGACTCCTGATGGCAAAGAAGGAAATGAGCTGCTCCCTTGTGGTTTAGCAGGATTCAAAATTGTACCACCAAAATGAACAAAATTTGACAGCCATCCAAAACCACATCAGTAACTATGGAAGGGCTTCCAAACTCACCAAACCTCCTTCTGCTCCCTTAGTGTTTTGTGGTTTTGTTTTTGTTTGTTTTTGTTTTTTTTTCCCTTTGTTTCATGTCTATATGCCATACTGATTCTAGTATTTCTTCTCTGACATCCAGTCTTTAAAGCAACTAACACTTGGTGCACACATGGGTCTGCCCACAGCATCACAAGCCTGCAAAGTCATTTATTCTTAAAGCACACATGAATCATTTTGAATGTGAAATTCCTACATAATTACTTAGCAGTAGGAAAATCGATCACGCTAACAATCTGTAGCAGTACAACTATCACATAGCTTACACTGGTTCAGATGGATGCTCAAGGCTTACTAAAATCCAACCATAGTGCAGCATGCTCAGCAGAAATCTCTAAGGCAGAGCAGTAGCATATTTTGTAGGTACTCAGTGCCTTAACAGACATATTCAACTTCTAAGGACATACAAGAGATAGTACAGTATCTTCCCTATAAAACTCTTTATTCCAGTCATTCATTTGCAGGTGTGAGGTTTAAGTCCAGGGACAAGGACAAGCTCTTATCCCATCTCCCCACACAGAATGAGTATCTGCAGTTACTGCTCCACGTTGCCATGCTGCAAACCCAGGTGAAAACCCCATACTGTTCCTACCCCATCACTTCTTTAGCCACCACCAAGGGCCGCTGAAATGCAAAAACCTTGTCCCACCTGCTGTTACAAGTACCAGCTAAATTTCTATTTGGTTATCATTTCCGATTGAGTGACACTGGTTAACCTAGGACAAGTTCTTGCATGGTCTATGCCAGATGATGAGAAGGTTTAGTAAGAGACTGATAAGCGGGGTTTAGACAGCTTCTCAACACAAAGCCTTCACATGCAGCCTTAAGAGAGCAGACTGATAGGTTACTCTGCCAGGCCTTCAGTCCCTTCTCTCTCCCATCTTCCACTAAAACTCAAGCTACCAAGAACAGCTTCAGTAGACCCCTGCTCTCCCTGGGTTAAAAAACATAATAAAAGGAGAAGATTCAAGTATATTTTTTACATACTGGTATTTCATCACATCAGGAGGTTAAGTAGCACTGTAAGCTTCAATCTTCACACAAGTTGGACATAGGTGTCCATCATCATGCTGCTAGAAATCAAGTGTCTAAGATTTTTATTTATCCTGTACTGTTACTTAGTTAAATTTTAAGAGAAAAAGTGGGATTTTAGAATTACTGTCTACCCCACAAAATCAAAGTTACCTTTAAGGATGCAAGCATTCAACACATGAGACTATAAAAGCATATACGATGAAAGAAGAAGAACAGATCTTGTGACCAAGATAACCAATAGCTTCACAAAATATTCAAAACAGCGTCTCACAGATTAGACATGCATGCTACAATGGAAAGTAATGAGGTATTAGACTTGATTTTTAAAATTAGAAGCTATAAACCCATGAATTGGGCCTCTTCACCCTCTTCTAAACTATTTTTGTTAGTCCTTCCTTCATAACTTCAGAAAAAGACCACCTTTACCATAACAAAAGCATCGTGGTCAGTCTTTTGCAAGCACATCAAGTTTCTAAGATGGTTAAACTTAAAAGCAAAAGTATATGAGATACGAGTGTGGCCACTACTGGCAGAGATTCATGCATGCCTGACCAGCCCATGTTATAGACTAAGACAAAACATATCCTGCTGACATTTGGCATAGCTGAGCTTTGGGGCCTACATACCTATTGTCTTTCAACACACAATCTCACCAGTAATACCATCCTTCCCTTCTAACCAGGCCTAGCAGATCTGCAGAGTGTGGCTCAATATGCGTGCTACAAGATGTACAAAATTCAAGTACAAAGTTGTGGAACAAGAGCAGAATACTGTCCTGGTCAACAACAAATTCAGTCACCAATTCTTTTCACTAGAGAAGAATTTCTAGCGAAATTTCACTTCTCACTTCACTCGCTTTTACCTTGAGTAGGCATGGTGTTATTGTATATAATACTTCAAAAGCCAGTCAGAAGTAGTAAACATCTTCTCAACCCAAATACACCAGCACTCCAGCCATTACATAAAGCTCATTTTTCTTTTAAATCATTTAAGAGTATGAAGGGAAATAAAATTCTATGTACCAGTAGTCCAGTAAAATTAAGCACGTTTACATATAATGCTTTATTTCTTAATTGCTTTCCAGGAAGGGAGGGAAAGTTAGCATATGCTTAATGGTGCTGCCTCAAGTCAATAAGCATCTGGAAAAGTCTGTGCTCTCCCACATACATAGACTTACAATTAAGCACGTCATTTTGGTATACTCCCCATGCTGGGATTGTACAGATGAACTCCATGGATATTTTTAAGGTACCTTGCAAGAGCTCCTATTAGCACTAACTTGGAATCAGCACTAAAAAACATGCAACACAGAACAAGAAGGCAATTTGTCCTCCAGCATTAACAATCAATATGTAGAGTTCAATGAGCGAAGGCCCAAAAACCTTGGACGTTCAAATTTACAAGTTTAGCTTTTTGGAACAAAAAGTTTCACTTTGATCATCTTCCTCACGGTGGAAGAGAAAGGCCTTTATAAAGGTCTGCTTTAGCCCCCTTGTGACTTCCTGCAGCATAAAGCCCTCCTTATTACAATGCAGATGAAGCTGGTCCAGACAAGCTTGCATTTACAGTTAACTGCACTCAAACGTGAAACAATTGATTCAGTATAAATTTACAAAAGCACAAAATATTACCTCTGCGCTGCAGAAAAGCATCAAAACATGCAAGTGTAGTACATCACTTTTAAGAGTAACTACAAAATTCTCCATTTCTCAACTAAAGCTCAGAACAACAAAATTTGAAACACCACAGTTTCTCATGTCCTTGGTCATTCAGAAGTCTGACAGTGAGGTGTAAGCAACTTCCATTTGCAAATTAACATTTTCTTTCATATTAGAATAATCAAGTAAGATCCCTTCCACTCTAGCAATTTCCCCGTTTTTGGGCCTATCTTTAAAACACGTTTTGTGCAGTATCCAAAGTGCTTTTTCCCAAGAAAAGGAAACTTAGAGGTGAATACATTAATTTGTTGCATCTCAAATCCATTTTTCGGAAGAGTAATTCTAGACTTCCAGTTCACAACTTTACATACAAGGTATAAAGAAACAGCAGATCAATGAGCTCCTGTTACAAGGCTATTACTCAAACATTTTATTAGATTCTAAAATAAAAAAAAAACCTTATCAAATTCAATATAAGCCTTTTTTAGAGAGACACGGTGTAAGTCATTTTTCACTTAGAAGACATGCTATGAGCTAACACTTACACAGAGCCATTCTGTGAATTAAAAAGAACCAACTTGACTAGACCATGCAACGTGGTTTGAAAGTGGAAATAAAAACTTATGAAATTCCATTTAAGCCCTTTTTAGAGAGACACAGTGTAAGTCATTTTTCACTTAGAAGATGTGCTATGAGCTAACACACAGAGCCATTCTGTGAATTAAAAAGAACCAACTTGACTAGACCATGCAACGTGGTTTGAAAGTGGTTTTACATTTCATCAGAAGATTTAGTTGCCACAATTAACAGTAAGCAAAACACTTTCAACACTTAAGAACTATAAGTTTGCACAGATTATTCCAGAATGACTGACACAGATCATGTTTAATGAATTTTCCTATTGGGAAATCAAATCTTTAAAGTAACACTAATCAGAAGTGAAACTATCAAAAAATTACTTCTTTGGTGACATGTTCTTCAGCACAGCACATGAAAATGAACAATTTCTTTGAAAAAAGAAAATGCAAACTGAGCAGCTTGTTTGATATTTGCAAAATATCTGTTCCATGCTAACAAAAGCTCTAGAAATATTAAAGTATGTTTTACAAAGAGTGCAGGTCTCATGACAGAAAACGTGATCCCAGTGTGAAGTCCCAGAGAGCATATGCACAACACAAACCACAGTCCCTACCTGTACGGAACGAAGCTTTGGAAGAATACACATTCATGTTCAAATAAAAAGATGGAGCATTCATACTAGATATTGTGTACCTACAACTAGATCACTACACCTTGCACTTCTCTCTACCAAAAGGGAACATAGTACAGAAGCTATCTTAGGAGATACATGGGCTTTGGAGAAGAAAGTTCAAACTGAAGAACAACAGTGACAAATGCTGAATATTCAATGCTAACTTTATAGAGCAACAGATTCTAAATACAGCATACTGCAAATCCTAGGTAGTTTCAGATTTTTAAATGCCTTTGCATACCTAGACATTTTAAAAGATGGAAAGCAAGTGATTCTGTCTGGGATGTGCACTCTGAAAATCATATATGAATCTGTCGCATATTCAAAGCTTATCTGAATTTGTTGCTTCATTCAGTATGCCATTTATTGATTTTACTCCCAGTACCATACTTGATCATGCACCAAGGATGCATCCTAACTCCCATGGTTTAGCATCCGTCAACATTCTCATACTCTTCATGTTGGTATCAATTCATCGAATAGCAGTTTAGTGTAAAGTCTGTTTAAAGGAAGTTTATAGCTCAGAGCCTGCACAGGTGAAAGGACACTGGGAAGATGAAGCATCATACCCCAGCCCAGAGGTAAGAGATGCAACTCCTCCCTAACAGGGACTCACTTCTATGGCATAAGCAGAAAGGTGGGGTAACACGGGTCAGTAATTCAGTCAATGGGAGCAACTGCCCAAAGGTGTTCTGAGTTCTGCCATTACCCTGGCTCAGCCAGAGGAAAACAAAAGTAGTTTGCCATCAGACCTACTACAGTTTCAGCAGCACTTGTATGAATACTGAAGAACATTTGAGCTATAAGGGTTAAGCCACTGCATTTTACTTCACATTTGAATGAACAAAGTATACACGTGATCCATCTCTGCACATATCAGCTAAACTGGATATGGTAACAATTCTCTTATTTCTGATCTCTGGTCCCCAACTCCCAACAGCACTGCTGCTGACAGTGCAAGAAAAAAAAGTAGTAATACGCTGCACTTATTATGTGAGTCATGAGCAAACTTTCCCAGGCCTAACCCAGCTAGAAGACAAGCAAGTGGTGGAAACTAATGCATTATGTTCTAGATGATCAGTTAGGTCATAAATAAATTACACATTAAATGCAGAACATCTAGAATCCACCTAGTACTTCATCTAGCTCTTAGTTTAGTGAAGTAATAGAATGTTGGAATTAACCCCTTTAGAGTAAAGCCAGGAGACTATGGGTTCATAAATCTTAAAGCCAGAGATTATCCCCACTGCTCAACTTGAGGCACTTGAAGCCACTCTGCATTGCCCTGAAAAACCACCTGCTTCTCTCCCTTTTTCATAGAGGGAACTTGGGCTTCTAACTGTAGGTGCTTTGAGTCACAACATCCCATCCCTGAAGTTCAGTAGAATACTGTGCCATGAAGCACATGCCTTGCATGTGCTTCACCTGCAGAGATTAACATACCGTGTTTCTTTAAAGCAATATACATAAGTGCTATCAGTTTAGAACTTAATGATTTGATTATTTTAAAGTCTGTGTCATTAAAAACATTGCTCCAATGAGCAGCAGGTTCCCAAAAACAGTTCCCAATACTAAAATGGTCAAGTTGGGTATTGCCTCTGAACACCAGTAAAGACAAGGAATAAGATGATGATGTTTCTCACACGTAGTAAAAGCACAAATTGAACAGGACACAAAAAAATCTGCACCATCATTGCCATGCCAAACTCCCGCATCTGCCAATAACAGCTTTTTTACCACCGGCATGGGGTGCCTCAACTAACACAGTTAAAGTGAGATTAAAACTCAGGATTAATTACCATTTTAAGACATTAAGTGATGCTAAAGAGATATTTTTGCTCCCTGCTTCATCAAGTGCATGATCATTCAACATGCAAATGTAACTGGAATATTTCACCTGAACTTACCTCATCCAAAAAGCTGACAGCAGTTACTGCTTTTGCCAACCTAGCTTCATCATTTAACAGAATGCCTGACAGTCTGATTTCCCCCCATTTATCCCTGACTTAAAAACCCCTAAGGAAAAGCCAGTTGAGCAGCCTGTAATGAACTACTCAAATTACTTGGGAGTTAAATGTCTACAAGTTGAGTTATTAGCAGTCTAATGATACAGCTGCGTTTTGAGCAGAACGCCACTTCGGCTGCCCCATGACACTCCCTCGGTTCAGGTACCAGAGGTTTTCTTTACTCTGCTGCTCCAGGCACAGCACTTGGTCCAAGCCTCAGCCTGGCAGAACAAGCCTTTACTTCCTAATCCTTCCCTCGGTTAGCCTCCACATCTAGGAAGAGTCGGACTAACTCTGTCATGCACATGTCAGATACTAATGCAGAGTTGTTCCATGTCAACTAAATTAACGGAAAAAAACTTTGCTTTGAGTGAAATAACCGGAATTCCAAAACACATGGAAGCAAGGGGGAAAATGCTTATTGTTTCCCCAGCTCCAAAAAGCAAGGTAAGCAAAACCTTGAAGTTGCCGAGTAATCCATCTTACAACAAAGCAAAGCTAAATAAGTAGGCACTTCAACTGCCCTGTGCAGCAGTCAGGGAACCCTGCTCTCTTCTTCCCACACAAGCTACGAAACAGAAGAGCTCCTGACATGCATCAAAAGCCAGATCTGTACAAAGACAAATCTAGCTTCCCACATACAAACGATGTGTCATTTCCTTAGCTCAAGCTATCTGCTGTCCGTTCCAGGGGGAACACTACTTTGGCAAATACGAGCCAAGGACAAGGTGTCCCAGAAGCTTGTTCCAGTAAGAATTAAACAAGAACATGTTCCCTACAGAGATGACAATACAAATCTGAAAATGGCACTATCTTAAACAGATCCTTTTTATTGACACCTCTGAAGATCTGAAACAAGATGTAATTGCAATCTCTCTCTCAGTCTCAAGTCTAAAGGTTCACAAACTGTGAAAAGCAGGCACAGAAGTGTTTATGCCATTAAAAAAACCAAGAGAAATCTAGAAGACCAGATGTGATGTTTTTAAAATTAGTATGCCTAAGTTGAAAATGAGACAAAGCCAGGTTAGGCATGCAGGAAAACTTTTACTACCAGTGAGGTTTGTGCTGGAGAAAGACCACAATTTTGTATTTTTACTACCAGATTTTTGAGACATCAGAACACATAAAACCTGTCCCCCCTGCAGAAGGTAAGTTCAGTAAGTAAGCCTTCCACACTGTAATCTTTATTTAGCTATAGCTGGTTTATAATACTCAGAATGCTTCAAATATATCAGAATAGCATAGTGAGAAAAGAAGTATATCACCAAATTAAGAAGCAGGGTGGAGTGTAATATAGAATAATGCCTCAAAATTAGGTTGCACATGACCACACATTTAGTCACCTCCACAAACTCAGAAATTCAATGTTATTTACCAAAGTCCTCCTTACAGGTGGAGAATATTAACTCTGGATTTGCCATAGTAGGTTATTTAAATGTGTGTTTCTCTGCTATAAAGGTTTCCACAGTATGAGAGAGGGAGGAAGGAGGATAAAAGAAATATAACGTGCACGAGAGTTAAACCCCATATTCTTCAGAAAAGGGGGAAAGTTAGCTTTGTTTTACAGAAGATACACTGCAGGGAAAGGGGACAGGAGCTTGCTGTCAGCCTTGCCAGCCTGTCTTCTACAGCAAGTAGGTGACTTAAAGAACCTGTCAGAATGTGCTTGATAAACCTCATTCCCCTACCACTTTCACACTGTTAGCATCATCACTACTCACCCTTTTAAAAAGATCACATTGTGTCAGAAGCAAGAAAACTGACAGAAGTTATAGGTACTTCCAAGCACAAAGCTTTTCAGAAAGAAAAGGTCTTGGAAGTTCAAAATTAAGCTAGTTGTTTGTATCTCAACATCTATGTTCCAATGTACTCAGATGTGCTGTTGCATTTTATCTTTCTCTAAGGCAATGCAAAATTGGAAATACGAGTTTCAGTGAAATCATAATTAATAATCAGATTAAGAATTCCTAATTAGTATTTTTAACTCTCCATGCTTTATGCTTAGCATACCTAATTAGTCTGGCAAGTTATACCAAGTTGTTACATGAACACTGAAGTTTTTCAGAACTTCAGCCCTTCAATGCTTCACTGTAAAGGTCCTGTGCTCTGTTGGAAAGGCAGCATCACCCACCAGGAAGTTCTGTGGCAGAACATGCCAGGACTTCAGGGCTTTTGGAGCTTTATTAGAGAACAAGTCAACAAACAATTAAAGAAAAATTTCGCTTCAAATGCTATTCTCAGCAACTGATGAAAGAGACACCAGCGAGTGATTTTTCAGCTTCAGCTAACCAAGCAGCCCATAAGCTTCTGCTACTCCAGGAGCTCAAGAAAAGCTGTACTTGCACCCCTTAAGCTGGCAACAGAAAAACACCAGTGTAGAGTGCGGGAAAGGACTAGAGCAAAGAACAACAATGCAAAAGACTGCTCAGACACACACTTCACAAAGCAACTGCCAATTAAGTACTTGAGCAAGTGCAAGCCCAAGTTGCAGCTCGTATTGAATATTAAACAGTTCACATAAGATAAAATATATTGTTTGAGTGAATTACCCATGTGACATTCAATCATGTAAGATGAAGCTACTCAATTCAACTGCAACCAAAACATACAAAAAAAACCTAGCTAAGATCTTACACATCAGCATCATATTGCTCTATCATTTAACGGCTGCAGTCTTACTACACAAAAATGTTATTCCTCCCTGAAAGAAATCTATTCTCCTGAATCCTCTCTCCATATCCAATATTTCTCACTGTTAGCAGTATGTTAAATAATCTTCACATACCAGTTGTGAACCATCAGCTTCTGCACAGCCAGTAGTGCATTATAACGAACTTGTTGGTCTTCATGATGCATGTGGTTCATTACCAGCTGTTTACCACCAAGTTGTTCAATCACTCTGAAAGACAGGAGTGGAGCAGTTTTTTTGACATTACTTCAGCTTCTGGGTAGGTAGCTATCCTATCCAACTACTTCATGTTCAAGGCATTAGGAGGCTAAGTTTAAGTCACATAGGAAATAAATACTTTTAATAATACTAACATATACATCTTATTTGACATGTTACAAATGCAGACCTCTCATACTACCTACTGCTTATTTTTGTTTTTAAAGAATTCACAACATCAGAAAGTGTTTGTACTGGACTCCTGGTTGCTACCTGCTACCTACTTCCATAAATTTTAAAATAAACAACAATCATGGAACAAGCCCTTGTAGAGAGGGTTATTTACTTTACCCAGCTTGCTAAAGAACTCAGTATTGGCTTGAAACGGTTGGCAGGGTACAGCACTATCGATTATTATTTAGGAGAAGGTAGTGCCCTGATAACCAGGCCACTCCATTTTTTTGCAATAAGCCCCAATCCAGTCCAGCACTGCCTAATCCAGAAAAAAATGCTTGTAATCACACAAACACCTATTAGACCACCCACTTGGTACTCCTCATAGTGCTTTTCGCCATTCAAACTGTACTAGAGCCACAGTTGTTCTTGCATAAGATGCAGAACTGGCTGCTAAGATACCATTTCCAGAAAAACAGTATGTTTGAGCTGCATCTTTTGCTACAAACTTCACCGCAGTAGTCAGCCATAGCCGTTTAATAGCTATAGTAAGTCCCCCACAAAATACCAATGAAATCTGATATCACGTCATGAATACATAATTTCTTTTAAAAAATAGAAGGCAACACACTTAAAACCTGAAAAAGCATCACCATCCAGATGACTCTCTACATGCAGCATTTTCGTCTGTCATAACAGAGAAAGTTTGGAGAGAATTTGCAAGGAATATATAAACTGATTACTCACAGACTTGCACATGGTTTTTTATATCAGTTGTCTCACAAATCACTGAGTAGTTAAACATAATATCCTGTGAAGAGGCTATCGTTCGCGCTACTTTTAACCTGATGTTATCCTGCCATTCTAAGCTTGCACTAGCTATCTGCTTTACTACTGTTCTTTTCATGGTCAAATTAATACATTACTGCTGCACAACACAACATGCTTTTGTAAACTGCAGAATGGGTATAAAGACCTGTGGAAATGAGGAAAAAAAAGAATTTCCCATTTCATTTTATAACTTGGTCAAAACCATCCTAGAGACCACA
>NW_009636143.1:103243-129653 GCF_000690535.1 Cariama cristata
TTCCCTACAATATCAAAACATTTAAGGATGCTTCATACAACAGGAATGCATCCAGAAAAGTGCAATTGTTTTAAGCTGAAAAATCCTTGCCAAGAATTCAAGAAGTTATTAGTAATGTAACAGATTCAAAAAGCCTTCATGCCTGCCTTAGTCTGCTGCACATTTTTAATCATGAATTAAATATAAAACCACTGCACACAAAGACAAGACTATGAAACACAAGAATTTCTTCCTCCTTACAGGACTGACTTAAACACTGAATTTTCAGGAACTGAAAGGAGGTAAAAGAGGCATTAAATTCAAAAGCTTCCTTATGCAAGGAGCACACAAGAACCAAAGTGAAAAGTTAAAATCCTATAATCACAAATGGTAATAGAGTATTTCAGATGACAGTATATCACTGAAATTACGGTTGAGAAGATGAAGAGTCAAAGAACAGCATTACCGTTCTTCCATAACACTGCCTACAGGTACGAATCACTTCCCTGCCATGTGCTTTAGACCAAAAGGTGAGTAACTGTGAAGAAGGTTCATAGTGAATCCCATTCCTTCAAGTTCCAAACCTGCTCAAAACACCACTTTTAGTTCTGTTTTCCCTCTCCTCAACTTCTGCTTACTTTACGGCAGTAACAGAGCCCAGTGGGACTTTTCTCCATAATAACAGTGCATTAAGCCAAGACGGCGGCAATTCAAACAAGTTTCTGGATGCTGAAGAGCCAGATTTTAATAAGACCCATTTAAAGGGAGAAAGAGGAAACAGAAGATGAAGACAAATGAGAGCAGTTTAGACTGTTACAGCAGAAAATATTAATACAAAATCCACACTAGATATCTAAAAGCAGACCAAAGTGAGAAAGGGAATGCAATTAAGCTGTTTCTAAATCATGAGCTAAGGAAAGGAACAGCTCTAGGTGTCTCTCTCTTGCACACACAAAACATAAAACCCACGTTCACAGCATTCAGGTGATTGAAAGTGTTGATCTTACACAGCAGTAACCGTTGGGCCACACGGAAGTTGTACTGGAGGCTGATGTTTAGTTTGCATTTATTTTCAGTGACAGCAAACACCAATGCTGTACTTTATTTCTGCTGTTATATTGCCAGAAAATGCATGCTGGTGAGCCTCACTAGAAGCCCACAGTGCTACTGCCTTGAGAATTTGGTCCACAATACACAATTTTAAAGGCAAGTTAAAATTATTTAAGCTGACAATATTAGAGAACAATGCAAAAATGCAGTATTTAGTTTACAAACCTTTCCTTTTGTCAGACAAAGGAAAGGTTAGCCAGAATTGTAACTCTAGGTCCCTGCTGTGTGCAGCAGGTAAACTCAAGAAGTTTTAGGTTCTGCAACCTTTGAAGGCTAAAGGACAATCCAGTTAAAAGTTGAGGATAAACACTTAAAGGAAACAAAAATATTCAAGACATTTGAATTCTCTTATTCTTCTAAGCCAACGAATAGCATCCATTCTCAAAGTGAGTCATACAATGAGAGTGTGAAATGCCAACCAGGCGTGGGAGCAGTAACCAGCTATATATCAAAAAACATCATGGTAAGAAATGGACTATTATGTGGGAACTAACACACAGCCTTAGGTATTTTAAACTTTTATTCTTAAAATTGCTGAAGTCATACTTAGTAGGAATACACTGGATTACAAAGGAAATTCTTTAAAAGAAAGAGATGGAGGCATTTTAGTTTGTCCATCAGAACAGAAAGCTAAATAAGCCAAGCCCATAAGCAGAAAGCAGCTAAAGTATAAGAATTTGATATAAGAATGTGGGTTAGAATTGTATCTAGGACACTTATTTGCTGATGACCGTGCTTTGAAGGCTGATGCACTTCTGGATAGGTTTAATAGCCCAGGAGCAGAGCAGAGCCATGGTCCGATCAGCAGTACGTTTTCCCAACTACAGACAGAGAGACAGATGTCCTGTTCATCCTCTCATCTGACTTCATAGCTTTAGACAAGCAACTGCATGGCCATACTAGCACAAGTATTATGCCACACTTAGGTAGATGTGTGCGAGCTGTTCAAAGATCATGGCAAATGGCTAATAAAATGGTTTCAGACACAGGGCAGCTCAAAGCAGGAGCAACCAGTATCAGTCCTTCAGCTTTGCTGCTTGCAGGCAGCAGTATGAGTTCCCACCTTATTGGAGGGTATCGTGCCTTCTCTCCACATACCAATTGTCACAAATCTCTTTTGGAAGACACAGGAGCTAATTAGCAAATACACAGTGCTGCTCAGTACAAGTGGTACACACTGAATGCCTCTGATCTTTCTTAGTGGATCTAGAAAACAGTTAGTTTGTTCTAATGATATGAAAATATCTTCAGAACAAGTTGCTTACAAGACTACAAGGGCTGTGAGTCTTTCTAGAGTGAAAAAAAAAAATCTTTCTAGCATATATATGGCATGAAGTTTCAGCCTGTTGCTCGTGATTCTACTACTGTCAAGATAGTAGTCTGCACAAGAAGGGTTCACAAAATTCCCAGCAAGCCTAGAACACCATTCTTATCTTCCCCAGTAAACCCTAAGCAGAAACTAGAAACAGACTGCTTCAAAAATTAAGTCACATGTCCCTTTGGGCGACTGATGAGCATGATTCCTGCAAAAAACAGAGACCCCTTTCTGCTTCAGTGCTCTCTTTACCTTAGAGATGTAATTATTCAGCAGATAAACATCTTTGCTCACAGGTTTTTAAAACAAAACAAAGCAAGAAAATATAGCAATGTCTGTCTGTATATTTTGACAGGAATTCAGGTTTACAATAAACATTAACACCTTCACCAAAATGTGTATTTCTGTAGCTAAAACACGCTAAGACAGAAGAGTGATAACTCAATCTGTGCCAACATTACTGAAATTACAGTAGCAATTGTTTGAGAAAAAAATCTTGCCTCAGTAGTCTTAAGTCACAAAACAGACTTAATCATTGTTGAAATAGTCCATCCCTACTGTAAGTTCAATAGCCATAATAGAGGGTAAAAATGATATGTTGATTACGTTCTTGGTAGCTCTTCTAACTTCTTCTGGTGCACGTCTTCTGTTTTAGTCTAAACAGCTTATTCAAGACTTCTTTAGACATAGGTTCCCTTCACTATTACAAGACACTGAAATATATTGTCAAAGACCTAGTCTGTATTTTCTTATTCAGTCTAGTTTGTGTTTTCTCACCTTCCCAGTGAATTAAATTTAAGCATAACCTGCAATCCCCACGTAGCATATTTTAACATAAATAAACAAAAAAGCCACAGGCAAAGTATATATCCTAGTCTTCGGAGTAACAGCATATTGGCATTTTTCTTACCGTTTCCCACGGGGATAGTGTCGTACATATTCTCCCACATCATGAGCAGCTACAGCCAGCACTTGTGGGTCATCAGAAACCTCCAGAAGTTTTGTCAGGATTCTAGGAAAGTATTTGAAACAATCAAGTCCCAGGTTTTGGGTTGGGTTTTTGGCGGGGGGAGAGTGGTATTCACTTTGTGTTTTCTTTGTAATTTTTTTTAAATCACTGATAACTTAAACTAACAAAGCATGCAACATAACAATGCTTTACAAGTCACCCAAACAGCAAAGCTAGAACTTTTTCCAAATGTGCAATTGCACTTAAAACAATGGAGATCCTGCCCTAATTAACACAATTATTAAAAGCATTCACTAGAGTGAGTTTAGTGAGCCACATCTACAATATCTACAACCAAAGTTTACAAAACATCTCCTTTTTTATACATTGGTTTGAAGGTCAACAGTTTTGAGTTCAAGATAAGCTGTACCAACCAAACACATAAATATTTATAGACTGGGATAGGGGTGGGACACAAGCACAAGGCACACATAACGCCAACAGATGCTGTTGCTTCTGTTACCCAACAGACCCCAGTCATGCCTGCATGCTGTCCCCAGCTCCTGCCCTATGGATTCAGAAAGCAGTAAGGCCACATTGCTCATGACACAGCAAGGGGGGTATGACAAGCCTGCTATTTATTAGCCTTTCCCCAACTCTATTCCTCCCCTCATCTTACAATGGTAGCCTTGCTCAATGCAGGACAGAAGGACAAAAAGAGCAGAATTTTATGCAGAACACACAGAGTCATTTAAAAATTGAAAGGCATTCTAGCAGTTGAGAACAAAGTAGCACACGGTAGAGAGAACGAAGTAGTTCTTTGATCTGTGCAATTGTGAACTTCTCTCAGTTCAAGACCATCCATTTAATCTAAAAAACATCACTCATTCAGTGAACTGCTGTGATCCAAAAAGCAGTTCTGTCCTAACTCAAAGACTGAGATAATGAAAGCTATACCTTCTAATTTACTCCAATTTCATATACTAGTTATTTGTTAGCATGAACAGAAATACAGAGTTGTAAGAATTAGAAAACTAAGTTTCCCAACTCTTAATATTGTCTGCATTTTTGAATTAAGTACTTCAACCAGTTTTAGTGGAAAATATCTACCAGTAATGCTGTTCTCTACCCAGTACTGAGGGGGGGAAAAAAAAACAACACAGATATGAAGGTTAGGCACTAATAATAAGTTTAAAAGGTTAAACATACAGATCACTGGAAAATTAGATTCATCTACGCTTAATGAGATTACAAATGTGTTCCAATCACAAAAAGTTAGCAACAAGTTGAAAAAGTTAGGTAGGTTAAAAGGTCAACTGGAATTAAAAAAGAAAATTCTGGTCAAATTAAATTACAACAGCCACTACCTCCCTAGAGGCCAGAAAGTAAAAGATGAAGCGCTGTTCATTTTGAAAGAACTCCCAATTTGGACAAGAAGTAGAGCAGAACCTTGAACCATAACACTAATCAGAAGACACTGAAGAGCCATACAATATTGTTGAACAAAATACAAGTCCAGTATCACTTGCTTAAGTCAATAATAGCAGAAGACAGGAAGAAAAAAGTAAGTTTAACCGTAAGCTTAAGTATATTAGAGTTAGAAAATAAGTAAGCTGGCAGATAAGGGACAATAAAATTATGTGGCTTGAAACAAAGAAAGGATGTCTGTTGAATGCCTTACAATGCAAACTAGAAGTTCTGAGGTGCCAGAATCTCCTCACCACATTGTCGGGGAGGGGGTTGGTTTTCTGTGGGGTTTCTTTGTTTGGTTTTTGGGGCTGGGTTGTTTCGGGGTTTTTTGTTTTGTTTTGTTTTAAAATAGCCATTGTAGATCACTGTCTTTGTGGTAGCACAAGCACAATAAATTTACCTAACAGCCCTCGAACCAGGAGAGATGAATAAAGAAAAACATTGCAATTGCTACAGGAAATACTAAGCCTCAACATCAACTTCATGTTGCAGCTGGCAGCATCTAAAATTTCTAAGTCTATAATCCTACATATTTAGCAATATAGCCTCAGAGAGAAATTTATCAGACTGGTTTTGGTGAGGCTTCAGGGCAGACTGAAATGCTCATAAAGCTCAAGCTCATCTTGCTCTTGCCATGCCTTCTAACATCTCACATGCTCCACTCGACCTCCTGATTTTTGTTAGGTCTGGCAATTATTAGTGAATACTGAACAGGAAGAACACCATGTATTATCAGTTAATGACAGTGCAGTTAAACAACTAAGAGCTCCTACAAGCTATTTAAGATCTAGACATCTTTTGAGTACATACTTTCAGAAGCCAGCAAATAAGTCCTTGACTCCAAAGGGAAAGATGAGCTTTAGCTTCACTTCATCTAACGATCTACTTACACCAAACACAGTCCCAAGACAAAACAGACTGCAGCATATTGTAGCGACTCAGATTTTCCATGGAACAATACCACAACTTTCAACCCCCAAGTATTAAAGAAAGGAGTCCATTACTCAGATCAACACCACCATACAACACAAAACTAAGACTAAGGTATGGTAAAAACATTGTTAATTACATCAATTAGTATAGCTGTTTAAGTGAAAGCATTAAAAAAGTCAACTGCACAGATCTGCAGGCAAGTAAAGCTAGATATATTCCCTCTATCATCATCAATAGATTTTGGCCAGTAAAAACAAATAAATAAATCTGCTTTTGAACAAAATGGACCATACACTCTAAAAACTGCAAGACATTCTCACTTGCTTTCATTCCAGACATTACTTTGTGTTGAAAAGTAAAACCTGTATTAGATAAAGGTTCAGTTAAACACAAAATATTAAAGAATTATGCGATTCAAGACCTGAAAACTTACTTGAGTAGTTCGTAATTCTTCTCATTTAGTCTTACAGCATTCTCCCGCCAGAACTTCTCAGACTTGTGCACAGGACTCCACTCCAGTCTTCCTGACTTGAGCTCAGAACTGTACTCATCGAAGGAGCTGCAACGCAAAAGACCTAAATGAAATATTGTCTAAGCTTCTATGAACAGAGTTCAAATGGCATGCCCAAGCCTGTCCCTAGAAAGACGAAGCTGGAGCACAACTTGCTACAACACATTTGGAAGTCAGTTCTCTGCAGAGCGTGAGAACTGTTCCTTGTCTCACCGTTCAACTGTTGAAAAATAAGGAAAGGCATAAAAGGCCAGAGAAAAAAATTGTTTTCAAACATACTCCTCCATCTACCCCAAAACACAATTCCTGAAGGAAAAGAGAAAAAAAAAAAATAAAAAAGGGAAAAACCCAAGCCATACAGCCACAGCACTTGGGAATTAAATCGGCTGTTTGGGCTGTTTTCTAGGTTTTAACTTCTCCAACCAAGGATCCCAGTCCTTGCCTTTCATCCAATTAAACCTTTGACATGAACTACAACGCAGTTCAATTTATGCACAAGAGCAAGAACTAGGTAAACGCCAGCAAAAACTTGAGTTAATCTAGACGGTAAAGTGTATTCTAATCAGGTAGTCTTCAGCTTAGGCTGGAACTCCTCTAAGCTCACTGTGAAGTCCTTTAACAAATCATCAGTTATGAAGACCACATATCCAAAAGTGAAGATTTATTTTCTATTCAGCAGGTACTCATTAGAATAGGAAACTTGATATAAAACCAGCATCTCAGTACACTCTACCTTATCAGCTAGCACTTATGTATCCTAATTCTGTATATTATTTAGCCTTAAAAAAGAAAAAGGTTTTACGATGTTCACGTAATAGTATTTTTTTAAAAAGTTCACACTGCAAAGCATACCTAAGGTCCTGCACACTCTCACCAAGCTTGTCCAGTAGAAATTTGATATCTTCACTTATATCTTCATCATCATATTTCTGCTGATCCAAATTCTCTAGCTGCTTTAAAACTTTACACTGAATCATGGCAAGAGCATATTCTTGGCGAGTTTCTCTCTCGGTAGATTTCTCTAACAAATTCTAGGGAAATAAAAATGTATTCATTTTGTTTGTTTTAACAATAGACTATTTTGAAACAAAGTGGTGTTTTTAAGACATTCTTATTGGCACTTTTTAATTTAGTGACAGAACTGACCACTTCCTGAAATAATCTCTCCAAAGTAGTAAAGTATCAGTCTACCACACAGTGGCTGCTTTACACTTACATTTAATAGTACAAAATTAACTAGGACTGACCTTACTACACAGGAGGAGTATTCATATCTGTCACTACAGCAGATGAAGAGGAACTTTAAAAAAAGGGCTCTGTCTTGCAAGGTAGAAGCAATGCAACCACGTGTGCTGAAAAGCACAATTACTACTGCATTCAAGTTTAGGTCACTTAGACCTTTTTCCTCCTAGATGGTATGCTACCTTCAATATTAGAAAGTATTAATTCACCTGCTTTGATGATTTTCCACATCAAATCAGGTTGACTACAAAGACTATTCAAATAAAAAGGGCAGGTTTATATCCCAAATCCCAGAGTTTCTGCCATAAACAACTACTTTTATCTGGGATTATCACTTTAGCTTTCTGTACAGCAATAGCATGAAGCAAAAAATTCTTAAAAACACAAACCGATCAACCAAAAAAACCCACAAAAACCCCTGAAGTCATCTTTCCAACTCAAGAGTTATACCATCTAGATTAGACAGCTTCTTTTGAGGTTGTGAACATTCCAACTAGACATTTTTATTCAAACAGAAGCTTGTTGGTAAGACTGGAATTACAAGCACAGAATGTAATAGTCAAGTTCCAATGTCATTTATTCATTACATTTCTACTCAATTTAATCAGCTTCAAATTATGTTCTTCAATCAGAGCTAGCCACCTGCACTTTTTGATAAAGCTGAAAACATGAATTCCATATAAAAGACAAAGTCCTTAACAAACAGAACATGTGTTCATATAAATAAGCCTTAACATCTACCAGAAATAGACCATGAAACCATATATAGAAGGAATTTGACTGCATCACTCTCATTCATGTTAAAGAACCATGACATTTAAGGTTTTGAAGATATCAGACATCACCTTAGTTAGCAAAGTAGAACACTGCAAATAAATGTTACAACTTTCATATTGAAAATAAGTCACATTACTGCTTTTAACGGACACATACAATTAGCTTTAATGTGTAAAAAAACCACATTTTATTTCGGTAAGATAACTGAGAAGTAAATGGTAATTTACAGAAAGTAATGCTAAATTACTTAAAAGTGCTAACAAGAGCAAAAGAACAAACAATGAATCTTAAAAGACAAAATTCAACAAGTTCAAGGAGTACATAGATAAAGTTTCCAAAGAACTCCTAGTTAAGAGAATTTCAGGCAGATGTGGAAGCTACTGTAAATATTACCACCTATGTCATACATAATAAGATATTCAAGCTTTTTATAGTGAAATTGAAAGGATATGTTAGGAAAGTACAAACAGGAACACGTGACTAAATAAAATGGATCAGTAAACTACTCAGTGATAAAAAAAATCTTTAAGGTACAAAATGAGTTACAGGTAGGAAACACACAAAAGACAATAAAAGTATGAAAAATAAGGAAAAACACATTTTAATAAAGTAATTGATTCAAAGTAGACAGAAGCACCCAATACCTGTTGCTTCATAGAAAAAAAGTACATTACAATTACATACTTAAAGCAATTAACTTGTCAAAGAGGTGAAACAGGTCAAACTAGGACAAAATGGGTAGGAGAGAGAAGTATGCAAGGTGTCAAGACCCATGGCATATCTACAGTAACACACAGACAGTAGGGATGATTTGGGGAATTTGACTTTTTTGTTTCGTTTTTCCATAAACTGATACTGCGGCCTCTCATGCAGGAAAAGGGCTATTTTGCCTCTGCTTCAGAACTCACAGCTCTGATGATTAATTTCTAATCTATTATCTCCTGGCTGCCAGTTTAACACCTCCTTTTCACACCAACAGTAGTCTTTAATGTTGGAGAAAGAAAACAGCTAAGGTAATTTCCCCAAAGTCTCTAACAGAACCATCTCATTCTTTCTTACCCTTTATTTATTAAAAGAACTTGGCTTCATTTTTGTCTCCTCTTGCAAAATACACTAGACCTAAGAACTAGCAATCATTTCCCCTACTTTACATGACCTCATAATTGGAATAAGTTCAATATGAACTGCTGAGCCCCCCAACTTTTTTCCTTTTATTTTTTTTCTCCAACCTGTGTTGCTGTACTTCCCTGCTTAATCCTAACGTTCAGATCCTAAAGAACAGGAGAACATCTACAGAGGTCTACATAGTAAGAGTAACGCCTACTAAATATCTCGCACCACTGACCTCCTTCAGCAAAATAGCATATTCTTATGATCCATCTTATCCAGAAATTTTTCAAAGTAGCAGATGCTACCATTTATGTCAGAGTAAGCATCTTCATGCAGCTTCTTATTGCTGATCAGCAAGTCAGTAAGCAATAACTCCCCTCTCCCCATCCTAATTTACTTGCAACATCTACTACTGGAACACAATCAGTACCCAGGAAAACAAATTGTTTCCAAGATCTACCTCTCCTACTCAGGTTGTAAGTCCTGTTTTAAAGCAGGATTACAAGTTGTATGTGATATGGGAGTGCTATTACAAGACACTTGACAAGCATGCACAAAAAACTATATGCACAAGCACAATTAGCACCCATGAACACAAATCGGTACTCTCTCAGTGAAAACATCAAGCCTCAGTGCTTAGTTATTCCAAATTATGTTAAACAGAACCAGTGATTTTCAGGTAACACGGAGACAGTAAGTCAACTAATAACTTTTACAGGGATATCCTCATTTATCTTGACAGAGTCACTAAGAAAACATTTTTGGACTAGTAGATAAAAATAATTTCCAAGTCACTCAGTTGGACAAGCAGATAGTGTTTAAAATAATATTGTTTAATTAAAGCTTCATAAAGCAAAATTTATCAGGTGTTAATAACTCCATTGTTTTAGACTAGTACCAGTAGAAAAAATCTTTAACTAAGGAAGGGAAATCACTATGCCCATGTTAATATAGGGGTTTTTAATTAACTTTTAAGATGACATTGAATAGCAGATGTCTATTACCTGTAACAGCATGTCTATTACCTGTACCAAAATTCAGCTCTCAAAACAAGAGGGAGAACTGAGCTTTCAACCTAGGACACTGATAAGGTCTAGCAGAAACAGCTGTGCATCAGTAATACTTGAGACATACCCATTTGAGAGGGAAGCACAGTGCAACTGCAGTGAACAGACACTTACCCGAAATGCTGCAAGGATGATTCTAGTTACTTTCTCTTTGACAGATTCTTGAAGAATATCCGACAGCACTGGAACAATATTATACCGACGGAGATATTCACACATTTGAGGGCTAAATGCCAGCAGCCACACACAGAAAATCATCTGATACTGGAGCTGGAAGCCGCATTTGTTGCTCAAGACCCCCATGATACTGAAAAATTAACATAGTATACATTTGATTTTTCAATAATGACTGCACAGATTGTCCCGCTCCACCTCAAAACATTAAAAGCAATGGTTAACAGGAACTTATTGGAAAAAGCTGCTGAGGATGAGTATACAACACATGCCTCACAGTATCCTGCACCAGTACTTATCATTGTACAAGCAGCTTGCTCAGAAAGCCATCTTTTAAAGGTATAGTTATTTCCTCCTTTGCCTTACAGCTATAAAGTAGCTGTTCCCACGTGAACCGATAGGGTACTGTATCCATCTTCAGGTTCAGTGAGATGCTTTTAGTGGTATGTTTAGAGCATTATTTGTCATTCTAGGAGAGACAGAGAAACACATAGATACTCCTTCAGAGTTAAGAAAGAGATGGAGTAAACAGAACAAAATGGACACAAATTGGACTTGTTTCCTTAATTGTATCTCTCCACAGAAGTGCCCAAAATGAGTTGAAATAGTCATTATTTAACAAGTGAGTTCCAATAAAACAGCTTATAGATACAAATACATCACAGATATACAAAGCACTGCTGGAGAAGAAATAATATCACAAGATCTCCAAGAAAAAAAATCATGCAGAAGCTTTGTTCAGCTGAAGTTTTGACAATTTAATAAGCAATTTACAAGTCGGTTCCAAAAAAGCTAACCCAATTTAAAAAAAAAAAAAAAAAGATAAAACCAAAGAAACGACTTAAGATCATTCCTATCAAAATTAAGGCAAATTCAAACATGTTGAAACACAGCCTATTTTAATGCTTTAATAGTTTATTAAATTGCTTCCTTGGTGAAAAAGTTTGTTTCAATAGTGTCATCTTGACACATGCAAACATCTTTTGAACGCTCACTTCACTGGCAACTTTGATTTTTCTCCATTTCAGTGTACAAGGGTACTTTTTCTTAAAGTGCCAATTGTATAGCCACCACTCCCAACAGAGGCATGTGTGGCAAAGTTATTTATAGACAGGCATTTTTTAAATAAGATGAGGAACAACATCCTATCCTTGTGCAGAGCTATTTATGAAGAGAAACTGGATTAAAAAAATGACCTACTTGAAACCATATGTAGGGGGAAAAAAAACCAACCCTGCGCTTAGCTCTAGAACAAGTTTCTTCTTTCACTAATATTTTCAGACTGAACAACTCCAAACTGAGAGACAAGGAAGATTAGCAGAAACTCATTTTGTTAGTCCTTGTTCTATTAAATGAAAACCAGAGTATCTTCAGCTAAAGACAAATGCCTGTATTCCCCTTCAGATATTTGTTTAAACAGTTCTTCAAGAAGGGTAAAGTAGCATTAAAGCCTCAACATTGGTACCTATATCTGCAAGTTCAATTTGTCTGTTTGGCTGTATTAATGGTTGAAAACAAGTAGGTTTTGTACTCAGAGCAGCTGTCTTTTGCAAGAGAGTTCTATTCCAAAAGAGGTCACTGGGGAATGTGTTATTGTAAGCGCAAGTATATCCATACAAATTGAAATAAATGCTCACCAATTTACTCCATCTGCTTCTACCCACGCAAAGCGATATTCATTGACCCTGAGCATCAGCTGCAGACATCCAGCAACACATTGTACATACTGGGAACTCTGGGTGAAAAGAAGAACACATCACTTCTTACAAGAAGAGTCAGGTAGTAAGTGCTGAAGTTCAGTTTTCCAAACTAGGTTTTACTGGCATACTTCAATTCCTTCAGCAACACTTCCAACTTAAACAGGCTTACCCTTATAATGCTTTACATCTCCCTCTTTAAAAAAAAAAAAAAAAAAAGAAAAAAGCTCATAAGAAAAGGTGAGAAAAAATATACATGCAGAATAGTTTTGAATAGGAAAGAAGCATTATGCAAGTGATACCATTTTACATTACGGTAACAGGTTTTTATAGCCCATTTGAACATGCCTTCTTTCAGGATTTATGAATGAAGGTTGACTTCTGATTGATTATACTGCCAGAGCCCTTTCATCCAGAGTCAATTGTTAATTTTATTGAGTAAGCTTCAGGAAATAAATCAGCAAACTAGTTACTAAACTTGAAGAAGTTTTTTAGAGGTCATTGTAGAAAAAGGATTCTGGGGCCCAGGTTCTTCCCACTCCCATTCTCCATCTCAAAACAGCAGTGGTGTCATTACAATTGTATATTTTCCTATGCACGTGCCATACAGTAAGTACCATGCTTATCATAATGAGATGTATATTTATACCAAAAAAAAAGTTAGAAAAATGAGTACGCAAAAGCATCCTTGAAGTTTAGCTTTGCATTTTAATTTTTTCTTCTTTTCATTAAAAACTTAGCACAGTATACTGTGCTAAGAAAAGAATAATAAGACTAAAACTTTCCCATCAGGAAAACGCCAAGAAATGCACCACTGAATCCTATTTTCATTCAGACTCCTATATGAACAGTCACAGAGACAGAATCATTAAACAGCTTTTCATCTGTAAAAGCATGTATTTTATGTGTAACTGCTCAGAGGACAGGCTGCAGTTCAAAAACGGTTTTTAGTCAATCCATTGTCCCTCCCACTACAGTAACAGAAAGATCCCAAGGTACAACAGAAGTGGCATTTTTTTCTCTTTTGCTAAACTTCTGGCGTTATCTGCACTAATACTCAGATATGTTGCTGATGAAATGTTGGAGTTTTTTTTCCTATAAGCCTTTTTCTTCACTAAGTATCTTGAAAGTCTTACAGTAGATGACTCATGTAATACAAGGTCAAACCTTTCAAACATGTATTGAAGGAAAGAAGTTAGGCAATCCCATATGAAGAGGAAAGAGAAGAGACAATAAACAGAATTTAAAAGAAAGATGAATTAATTCTGTGTCTCTCATCAGACGTTAAGACCTTTATGTAAAAATTGAGTCTGAACATCTAGGCCCAAATCATGATACAGAACATCCATTTCCCTGAGTAGGTATTCACTCTCACACACCATGCAAATAAAAGAACTATATACACACAGACAGCGCTCCCACTCCAAATAACATTCATTTATCTGCACTCACCTGTGTACTACTGAATTTGGAGTTTTCTTTTTAAAGAGTCTGTCACAAAAGTATTTTCTTCCAACACTACTGTAATTGAAATTTCGTAATGAATTGCAGCCCTCATTTCCTGTGTAAAATGCTACAACTGCATCTCTAATTTACTCCGAAGTAAAATAGGACCTACTTGGAAATTCTGCACAAGTTGGGTCTGAAATCAGAACACTAATGAAGTCAGGAAAACACTTACCCAACTTAATTATCCTAGAACATATTTGCACTATCAGTTCTGCTGCTTTGGGACATACAGTGACAGGGTACACCCATGCAGTGCTACAGTACAACGAACACAGATTTCTAAACAAGTTAGAAGAGCTCACAGCTCCATAACGAGTGATGTTGCATGTTATAGAACTATTTACTCTTTCAAGGCATTATGACCAATGGCTGTCAGCCTTACAAAACCTAACAGTAGGGCACACAGAACTGCACATGAAATACTGAAATACTTCCAACTTCTATGCTCAGGCCGTAATTTTACCCGTTATCCACCCATAGTCACACCTAACAGTCTTTTATCTTTTCTATTTTAAACCTCAGTCAGGTGGTGATTTAAGAGGCTTTTCTCTACAGCAAGCTAACACTTTAAAGCAATGACTACATTTAGAAGAAAAACAAATTCCAGGTTCATATTGAAGTCTTCTGAAAAACTGACTGCTTTCAGGCTGCAAAACGAACAGAAAATCAAACTGAATTCTACTCCACATTCACAATAAACCACCTCATTGTGCCACAACAAAACAGAAAATCTAGTTATGATGATCACTGGCATTTGCTGTACTGCTGCAGTTCATCTCCAAGCTCAACAGCCATTATAGCTACATGAAATTCCGTATAAATAAACACCAATGTGAAAACCAACAATCCATTTTCCCCTGAATTCAAGCTGTTCAAATACAGAAAGCACTCTTGTAATTTCATGCTACAGAGGCTGAGGGACAATGTTAGCTTTAATATCCGACGTGCCCTTTCTAAGTTCTCCACATCACAAGAGCCAAAAGCTTCTCAGTCTAAGGTTACTTCTGCAAATCCAACAGTTCAGTGCTAAACAGACAATATTATTCCAGTATTACATTAATTGCATATAATTTTTTCAAGTTTTAACAGAGAATGCTAGATACATCTACAGTTTTAACAACCCAAACCAACTTGTAAGATACATACTTCCACCGCCAGCATTTTCTGTGAAATCAGTGTTTTAAAAATACTTTTGTTTCTTGGCGCCATCACCTGGCACTCTGCTGTTGTACAGTTCTGATTCCAAGTACATTCTATTACTGACACCAGTACAGCTCTGCACCTTATTCCACAGAGTGGATATCATCTGTCCAAAATAGCAAATTGACAAATTTCATATACTCACATCACTTGTGGAAACTGCTCCGGCTTCCACAGAACCCCCTGTGCCGCGTAGTTTCTAGCAAAAAAAATAAAAAGTTTAAAATCCAAGCTGTCCTTCATCCTTACAGAACAGTTGTTACTGAGTTTCTTTCAACTCTCCGACCTCTCTAGTCATAAAAAGAAAAGATTAAGAATCTTCGTGCTCAATATATTATGATAATATATTGTATTTATTTCGCGCACACCATCGTATCTAGAAGAATATGCTTGGAGTTGATCCTGGTATATCAAGATTTCATTTTTATTTAACTCAAGATTCTTATCCATCTTCATCTTAGAATTTGAAAATTGTTCTCTTGAATCTTCCTGAAGAAAATTCTAACTTTAAGATTCTTCTTCCAGAGAAAAAAAATAAAATTCCTTTTTAATAAACCCAGCTCGGAAAACTATGAAAAATATACCATTAATAAATCTACTGAATGAATCTCTGCTCTCCAGAATCACTTCTGCTACAACACTACCTTAGAGAATCACAAATCACAGGGTTTTGATAAGGATGGAAGAGAAAAATCTCCAAAAATTAATACAAAGGAGAACAATTCATCTTTGAAGGACAAGCCAGCAGTAAGCAGTTCATACTGAGCTAATGCCATAAAAATACTGTCCAAATAAGTCAGGATTTATTTAGTTTCAAGAGATAGGACTAAAAATAAAAGCTTTGTACTACAGTGAACTGGAAAAAAGTTTTGATATTCACTTCCTGCTGCCATGTGATTTTTATTCCCAGCAAAAAGTTCTGAGAAACAAAACAATACAGGGAGACAAAAAGCCCTCATCACATGTTTTTTTCAGCATCCAAAAGAAAAATCATTGTTAACCAACAGAAAAGGCAAAAAGCCTTATTTTTTTAATTTTTAATTTACATTTCAAAGACTAGAGTAGAAAATATAAAATATTAAGTTAAAAATTATGTGTTTGAATAAAGGATATTTGGCTTTAAAAATTACAAAGTAAAACTTCATTTTAAAAAAGCAAAAAATATACCTCTTGTTTATGCATCTATATATTCACATTCTTGAAAAAAGTTTCCAACATCACTGTAATGTTTCAATAGAAGTAGCTTTTTACCTGTGAACTGAGCTGAGTTTTAATCCAGTTGAAATAGTAATTCAAGTCACTGCCTTCCATAAGTTCCCTCCCCCAAGCAGCCAGTTTGGCAATAATTCTTGCTGCCTGAAAAAGAATGCCAGAAACAGATTTTTCAAACACAGCAATTTCAGGATTCAGTTAGAAGTCCTATAATCTCTGGAAACCAAGTTTAGGTAAGAGATGGCCCCTTACACAAACCTACCTGTTTTCCATGTAGGGGACTCTTCATGCCTAGTAATTTTGTTTCGTCAGCTTTCTGCTGCTTCTACTTCCCAGTAACTGGTATATTTTCACAATGTTATCAGATACCTGTAGCTGATGAAGTCCACAAGGCACTAATGAAGAACTTGGAAGGGGGTAGAGGGGAGCTATCAATGGGCTGCTGCTGTAGGACACCCTCACAGTCAGGAATTCATCAACAGGAAGACACTTAATAGCCTAACACATACATGAGTAGGCTTACTTTAAGCAACTACAGCATATGACAACACAAATGATTGCAAAGTATTAGTTTTTTTGAACTTAAACTGAAGCAAGTCATCTTCAAGAACGGAGAAATTTCAAGGCCAGAAAAAGAAGTGCAGAAAATCAAAAGGGAAGGTAGAATTTAAGAACGAACATAGTCAGGTTAAGAATTTTCATTATGCCTATGGCACAAGAATATATAGAACAAGAGTATTTTTCTATGCCAGCCTTTCCAAATTACATTTGAAGCAACTCTACATTGCAGCCTGCAGCTTATTTGCAGAAACATTTGAGCCAGTTTATATATAAAGAGGCAGTCTAACCAAGAAACTACTGAAGTAGGGGTTCGTTGGCCTGCATGCAGCTCCATGATGCAGTTAGGAGACTATTCCAGGCACCTTTCTACTCTACCGCATTCAGATGTGCAGCACTACCACCACTGATTTCTAGAGGGATTACAAGTGAGAGTCTGGAACAACAATCTCTACACTGAAATGTGTCAAATCCACTTCTGAATGCAGCCAAATAACCCTATAAAACCCCTTCAGCTTTAAAACATGAGAGATTAGATCTCTAGCTTACTGTGCTCCTGAGCTAAAACTGCTACCTGGCCCCTGAATGAGACTATTCAGGCCCAGCAAAATTTGAGCCTGGACACAGAGAACAAGTATTTTTATCTGCCTATGCAGATGCAATGATGTGGCATCAAAAGTCTTCCAGTGTGCGGGAGGAAACAACAAAAATCAACACAAACCTAAAACTCTGTTCTGGTGTGCGGGGAGGGAGGGAGGAAACAACAAAATCAACACAAACCTAAAACTCTGTTCTGAAAATATTCATGTGCTTTAAAAAAAAAAACACGCACAAAGAGTACTAAAAGGCATAAGTGAGCAAACATAGTGTTTTAAAATGGATTCATGTCACATGAGGTTCTCTGTGACTTGTAAAGTTATTTGTATATTTTTGCAGTACCTAACAAAAACAATATCTGAATAACACATCTGTGAGCAGCGAAATACTGGAGACAGAAATTTCTATACTATACATTTGAAAGCCGTCATTCCAGGGAGACTAATCAGTTTGCACTGCAAGGGTCTAAAAATTACACTTTGCCTGCATACTTGAGAAGTCAACATTGTCTGAGCTTGCTTAAACTGCAGTTTTACAGTATGGGTTTTCAGCAGCAATACCACCAAAAAAACACCCCATCAACCAAAACACCTCAACAGCCTCCTCCTGCAGCTGCACCAAGTAACTTGACTCCACAGCCATGCACTGAATCAGTCAGATTAAAAAAAATAATAAAAATCAAGCCTGACAGGCTTGAAAACAGGCCAGCCCACTGTTCAAGGCACAGCACAGCCCCACACACAGTTGCATCACCCACATCCATGGGCAAACAGCACGACTTGCCTGGAATTCCTTGCATCAATACTGCCACCACCGCATAACACAGGCCAGGCATATAGTTTTGTAGTTTGAGCCACTTATTTGATTCTATCATGCCAGCATAAACATATGCAGTGAAGAACAATACATAGCCATGCAGTTTTCTCCCTCTTCAAGCCACAATACAAGTTTTATTGGTGGAAGTTATGGTCTCCATTAGGAATTTACAGTAATACAACCATATTTTTCCCCCACAAGGAAAAAAAAATCTGCTGAGATTAAATGGTCAGTTCTCACCACAGATGACAGAAGAATATCAAGAATTCCAAAAAAGTTACTCCACATACACCAGCAGCACCCAGCAGCTCAAAGCACAGCAGATACAACACACATGGTTGTACTGGGTTTGGATGGGATGAACTTAATTTTCTTCATAGTAATACATACGATGCTGTGGTTTAGACTGGTGACCAAAACAGTTGATAACATACCAATGTTTCAGCTGTTGCTAAGCAGGGCTTGCACAACACCATGGACTCCTCTGTTTCTCACTCTGTCCTTCCAGTGAGCAGGCTTGGGTGGCAGGGGCAAGAAGCTGGGAGGGGACACAGCTGGGACAGCTGACCAAAGGGATATACTGGCTGGGCATCAGTTTGCTGGTACTGTGTGACTGCTTTCACACCACTTCTTTTCATCAATTTTTTTCTGGCTTCCACCCCTGCCTTTATCTTGACCTACAAGTTTTCTCACTTTTTCCCTCCTGATTCTCTCCCCAGTCCCACTGTGAGGGACTGTGCAAGCAACTGGGTGGGAGCTTTCCTGTCAGCCAGGGTCAACCCACCACAAGGGCAGATATTATTTCTTCCCCAGTATGCTTACAAATAATTTTGAGCAGATTTCAAGCAGCACTGTAGTAATTTGAGCATATGAGAGAATCAGGTTCATCAAGGTAAAGATACTTCCCTTTCACAGGATGAGATCTTAAATTCTAATATTTGTACAGCGTGAAAAGCATTGACTGGCAGTTGTGACAAAAGTTATTTTTCTAGTTATGTCTTACTGTGCTTAATTAATTCTAAAATCCTTGCTTTTCTGAGCCTTTAAAACCTGCTTTAATCTCCCAGAAAAAAAAATGTCAATAAACAATGTAACTTTTCTTTCTAAAATATGGTCAAATGAAGCTTGTATTAAACATGATTCATCTAGACTGCAAGAGGAAAGGTTTCCAGTCCAGGCAGGAGTTTAGTTTCAAACTCCTGAATCTGCTGAAGGAAAATAAACCCAGCATTTTTCTCTACCATCTTCAGAGCCAGGTTCATTTAAAACTTACCATATGCACAGTGAAAAGATCTTGTCGATTCAACATCGGTAGAAAATAGGACCATGCAGTGTTTTTACCACGTTTTGCATAATCAAAGAAGATACATACACGCTGATGATTTTCCTGTAAAAATTGGGAGAGGAGAAAAGAGGACAGACTTGTAAAAGCATTCAACATAAAGCAGTTATTTGCTCCTCATCTCATCATGTTGGCATACATTATCAGAGTGTATCCTGGCTTGTAACAGCCCATGGCAATTTTTCAGTTGCATAGTTACTTATGGATACAGTTCACTTCAGCACTCCAACATTGAGATTAGAGATTTGGTGCAGGAGGAAACAAACCTTGAAACCCTAGTTATACCTCAGTACTCCAACACTTGCTTGAGTAAAAATGGATGTATCCTTCTGATCAAGCCAACAGAATGACAGAAATGAGAGACAAGCTAAATACCACCATTTTGCAAAGCAACACTACTCTTCATCCAAACCGTTATGCTTGAATAAAGTCCACACAAAAGCCTGTTGTTCAACTTGGCTGCATGTGCTGCAAGTGAAACTTCGGAGACGTAATCTAGTCCTGTCTCTCTGTTCCTCTCAATGGGAAGTGAGTTCTTCTCACCCAGATGAGGCTGCAACTGATTCAGCTGTTATCTTGGGCAACCTGCATACCTAGGACAGGACATAGCCACCAGAAGTCTGTTCTCCAGGGCTTGTAGGCTAAACCACAAGAGACCACAAGTACCTGAACCAAGGCACTGTGCAGTTTCTTCAAGCATTTCACCTAATAACCACTGTAAAAAGCAGCTATTATGGTTCTCCTTAAAGCAGAGCAGAGAAGAGGTCATGCAAACCTGAAGGAGAAAGAACAACCCTGCTATCTCCTAATAGCCTAGAATGTAGACAGTCTTCCAGAAAAATCAAACACCTGGATTCTTGCTTTTCCTCAGCATTTCCATATACTTTCTAGCCTGGTGGACAGGAAGCTTTCATTCTAAAGAGTTGTCTCCCCATTGAAGTCAACCTACTACAAGCCAAGTATACAACTCTTATCAAGGAAGGCAAAACTGTTTGAAACACTGTAATTGGGAAAATTGCATGAGAACAGTATCTCAGTTGCGACTACCCAATGCATTTAATTTTCAAATTCCTCTAGCTGAAGGGCTTTCCTCCATCAATTTAGCACCCTATTAACAACTCTATGGACCAAGAATCAGCTAGGCAAGTCTGCTTGTTGGAATAGGATCCATTAAGCACCGGATTACCTGAATGTATCCATGATCCAAACACCGGCATCTTACTAAGCATCAGAGTTGCAACCAACCCTTCACTGAAAGTATCAAAGTTACTGCACCACATGGGCTGCAAATTGCTGTCCTGATCACTGACTGGGGAAAATCAGGTGTTACCAGTTATCTGTCAGTCATAACCCTTACAGTGATTAATGGTCTACATGGCATGTGTCAAAAAGCACTCAAAAACCCTCTCAAATTTGTTGTTTATGCTATGAATGTAAAAAAAAAGTAAGATCTCAGGAACACAGTGCCTTGGGGGAGAGCCTCCACTCTGTGAGGGCTAGTTTGAAAAACAGCAGCTCTATCAAATACATCACTGTTAGCTTCTACGCTTGTGCTACACAAAGCCTCGCTAAAAGATCAAAAATAACTACATCAATGAGTTCACTTTACAACATAACTAAGGAGGAGATGGACAGGTCTGGAAGCACGAAAGCTGAAATAACTTCAACACGCTGTCAATCAGAAGACAAGTCTGGTTTGCTGTTAAGGTGCAGGGAAAGGCAGGAGGGAAGGAGTGGAGAATCGTCTATGGCCCTGAAACATATAGCGCTGCACCTTCCTAGGCAGCTACTGACTACACTGATAAAAAGGAAATCCCAAAGATCTCACATCAGCAGTTGAATAATTTAGCATCTGCCATTTCAGAGGAAGCATAATGAGGCTCACTTGCTCACTTGGGTGGCACTGACACCTGCACCAACTATAGTGCAGGTTCTTAAAGATTTCCTAAGTAACCGACTGTGCAGTGTGACAGGGTCACTAGTCCAGAGAAATTGTTTCAAATATTTATCATATGAATAGAATACGAAATGTTTCCTCAGGGACTCCAGTATGCTAACACTCTCCACCTTCTGAAATAAGCAGAATAGTGATATTCTTAGAAGGCAATCACTGCATTAATTTCACTTCTGTCAGCCTCCAAAAGAAATCTTTCTTAGAACAATGATCAAATCTGTAAGCAGAACTGCTGGAACAATCCTAGACACCCAGGTGGGGTTTTGGTGTGCTCAAAGTACAGCTGACATTTCTACAACCACACAAGAAAAGCACAGAAAGATAATAAAAGAACCAGTCAGTCATTATTAACACAGACATAAGCTGGATACTGTTACCTATGATAATTTCTAGAAGTTTCAGCTATCAAAAGTAGCTTTCAAACGCTATTTGTTAGTCTTATGAAACTGCAGTGAACATCCTTGCTCAAAACAATTTTACTGAAAGAGTCAGTGGCACCATGACAGGCCATGTCCTTGAACGATTTCTCGCTTAAAATCTTCGTATATACTGAATTAAGACTACTTGGGCAAAGACAGGAGACTTCATATCCACTATTGTGGATTCTTCTGTCCACGCAGTCTGCAGAGACCCTGCACTGAACTCCATCACAGAGTCAATGACCAATATGCTGCTTTCTGACAAGAATCTTACACCTTGAAAACATTCAACCAAGGGTCCACAAGGCATCACTGACAGCATGTTCTACCATCTGAACATGACCAAAAGAAAACAGTCCTATTTCAGCCGTGCTTAGTGAAGACATGGAAGGTTAGGAAGCCCTGGGATGATGCCATGCAGATGCCTGCACACAAGCCCTCCATGCCAGCAGCAAGATACCCCTGAATAATGAAATCATACATAGCATTGCAAAAGCCAGTGCAGCCTTCCTGATACTGAAAAAGGTATCCAATTTCAAACCAAAGTAAATAGATACTGTGCACCAACATCTCTATTCTCACATATGACTATAAAGCCCGGACAATTTAAAGTCATTATGTTTAACACTAAGAATTCCACACATGCCACTTCTGTGGCAGGGTAAGGCCCTGAATACAGCAATGTCAGTGCATGACCATAAAGTCAAGCAAACACATTCATCTAGACACTTATGTCATCTATGACAGAACCAATACAGCAAGTAAGAGATTACTCAAAACTATTTCCTGTGACCACCTAGAACTAATGCACTTGTTTGAAAGCGGGCCAGTGACAACCTTTACCTGTGCAGTATATAATTCCACAGCACAGGAGATGATACCAGCTATCGCATATTGTAGCTAGCTATAGGCCATGTGCTAATCTCCAAGTGCATAAGCAAAACAAGACCTACTAACACTCACAAAAAGTTCCAAAGAAGGGCAAGTTAAATGATTACTTCTGTGGCCACCAATACATCTCATACAGAAAATGAGACCCATTCCTCACAAAAGTAGCCATAATTAAATAGATTTCTCACACACTAAGACAAAGTTTGTCATCAAATGCATAAACCAAAACAAAGTACTCCCAATCAGTGTCCTAATCAAGGAATGACACTGTGGCTCTCTTTTGTCATCTCTGCTTCTTGATGATTGTGTCACACTTGAGAAAAAGTAAATCTAGAGAAAAGAGGAAGAGGGTTAGAGTGAGAAAGATGCAGATGGGTGTGAATAAGCTGCCTCCACCACCACTAGTCTATTCTAGCAGTCAGGGCACTCAGAGCTCTAACATGCACACGGTCACCTCAAAGAACACCATAATCCCCACATTACATGTACTGTGGAAGGCTTCACAGTTTTCAGCTTGCCCATTGACCACACTGAATTCTCAGAGCTCAAATTAGAACTCACATGGTTCACCTCCTAGGGCAATGTCCTAAACCGTTATCACTAGACATTATCTCACTGTAACCTTGTATTAAATATTTGCTATTAAATATAGCAAAACAGCAGAAGAGAAACTGTCAAACAGCCAGATAGCCTACATGAATACCAGGAGAAAACCTTGCAGAACTCAATCCATCTTGTTACATCATCACTCCAACCACTTTTTCTTAGTCTGCTAGAGAGTAAAGAAATGCAAAAGCAGGATTATCTGATTGAGTAAAGCCTCCTCTTGACTTGTCCTGGTCAGCACAGCAGTCCTGACACCATGAGAGTGAAGAAATGCAAAAGCAGGATTATCTGACTGAGTAAAGTCTCCTCTTGACTTGTCCTGGTCAGCACAGCAGTCCTGACACCAAATTTAACAGTCTACTCTTACAAGTCACTGTATCCCATAGCTACAAAAAGCTATATATTTCATTGAATCAAAAGTTCCTGTTTTATAATTAAACAATGCAGAATTTCAAAACATGTTGTCCTAAACAGTCTAACTTATGTCAGAAACCTGAAGCTGCAGAAACTACACCTTCTGCTGAGGGTGGCCAAATTAACACCTTCGTAGGAAAAGCTTCAACAACTTCAAGTTAGAAGTCATATCCTATCTATACAACAGGAAAAGGCTGAGGTCACAAATCATCCCTCAACATCCAGTTTTGCATCAAACACAGTTGAGAGCTGGCAGAGAAGCATACAATTATGTTTTATTTCCAGAATATGAACGTACATATAAGACTAAGTTAGTCATACAACTTTGGTCTAACATTTAATTTCTGAAGACAAGTTCCGAAAATTTGAAAGACTATTTTTAATACAGTATGACAAACACCTGAAGAGACCTGAATTAGGCTAAGGAAACATTCAAGCATGCATTTAAAGACTTAAAAATAAGACAGGTTATTGACCTACTTGCAGCATATCATCAACCATAGTCAGAATGTACTGAACCGTCTGTTCCTTGGAGATATGAGTCATCAAGTTTATAAATGTTTTAGCACACTAGAAAAATAAGAGACATTAAAATTAATATTAGCAATTGTCTTCATTCCTTCTGATAATATAAAACAGGACCTCATTAATTCAGTTGTCTTACATAAGCATTGAGCATCCCAACATCTTACTCAATTGCAGTAAGCGATTAACAAATTTGACATTATATTACAAAGAAAATTTTCTCTCATATTGATCGATACCCTTTACATATTGTTCTATAGCTCTCAAATGAAACAACAAGTACTCCCTAGTGAAAGTCAGCAAGGTGCTTTGTTGAAAGACTGATTAGAAAAACCTTCATCAGCATCCTTTTATATGGCAGTGAGAAGAACCAAGTAAACTGACAAAACAGCAACAAACTCAGAAAAGAAAGTTTCAGCAACTTAAATTGGAGGGAGGGAAGACAGGTCACTCTTACCTGTTCACTTCCCATACCTCGTAGACAAATCTTTGTTCATATTTGAGCTGTTTTCTGCTTCCTGAACAACTCTACTCTACAATTTCAGCAACAGATACAATAGGCTGAAACAGTTACAACACTACTTTTTACACATCCTCCTTCCCCTTCCCCACATTCAACTAAAGCTGAAAGAAAAATGGAACGCTGCACCATAACTATATAGTGGCATATAACATACACCATATATGCTTTTGTCATTATGCAAATTATGGTCCATTACATAGCAGTCACACAATACAATTTGGAATTAAAAAAAAAACCCACACAAACCACAGAATAGCCTAAGATTAAAGTAGAAAAAAGGGTTGGAAAGTTTTGTGTCTTGAGTGCATCTCCTACTCTTCACCTTCCCCCCTGCCTCCCCTAATCCTTCTGATGTCTGACATTGCCCGCTAGAACCTCAGGCTTTGAAGCTGAGATCCTATTGCTTCAAATATCATTAAAGTGTCTTTGGGCATCCTGCCTGGACTCCATAAGCCAAATGGCATAGGTCACCTATCAATCTTGTATCAGCTCTGTCCAATGCAGATGTTGCATATCTTACCATACCTAAAATGACTCTAGACACCTGCGTTTAACTGAATCCACCTTAGCAGTCAGTGGACTCTACTGCTGGAACTACATTATAATTGCTCAGCTAGCTAAGCTTAAATCTCACTGAGACCAGCTCTCATCAATAAACTAAGGAAAAAACTCCAAAAAAAAGTGACTCAAGTATAAGTGTGCATGATTAAGTAAACCGGGATGAGGAAAGACTTGAGCTACCTTGTCCCACAACAGAGTTAAAAGCAGATGACATTTAATCATTGTTTAATAGGTTTTTAAAAGAATGTGTAACCTATATCTAGGGAAAAAAAAGAATCCTAATAGCAAGTTTTTTACTTCTTCCGTAACATCTTAACTGTATACAGCCAACAATAAAATAGAGTTGGTATGAAAATTTCCTTCCATCCTCCTCCTCAAAAGATAGATTATTAAAAGAAAGGAAAGTTACTTGATTGCCTTCTGTTTGCAACAACTCCTGTTTTTCTTCTGGATTTCTTTTCTGTTCAAATCTTTGAATAAATTCACAGTCTTCACCTGAAATCATCTGCCCTCTGAAAAGCAAAATACAAAACCATAAGTAACAGGAACAGTAAGTTATTTCAAATTGCATTGGGTTTACATTGCAAGGCTTTGGCAGTGGGGGGGCTGCAGAGGTGGCTTCTATAAGACACACAAGCAGCCCCCAAGTCGGACATAGCCAGTTCCAGACAGCTCCAGGACAGACCTGCCACTGGCCAAAGCTGAGCCACTTGGCAACGACAGTAGCATTTCTGTGATAACATATTTAAGGGCTAAAAACTGCTGTGCAACAGCAGACAGCAGTGAGGAGTTAGAATGTGTGGTGGGAGCAGCCCCGCAGTCCCCCGGTGAGTGCAGCCGGAGGAGGAGGTGCTGCAGGCCCGGAGCAGAGATTCCCCCCAGCCCCTGGGGCAGCCCACGGTGAGGCCGGCTGTCCCCCGGCAGCCCACGGAGGCCCCCGCGGGGGCCA
>NW_009636143.1:129684-132396 GCF_000690535.1 Cariama cristata
CTGCAGCCCGGGGAGGACCCCACGCCGGAGCAGGGGGATGCCCCAAGGAGGCTGGGACCCCGAGGGAAGTCCATGCTGGAGCAGTCTGTGCCTGAAGGGCTGCACCCCGGGGAAGGGACCCAGTGGAGCCATTCACGAAGGACCATATCCCATGGCTGGGACCCTGCGCTGGAGCAGGGCAAGAATGTGAGAAGGAAGGAGCAGCAGAGACAAAGCATTATGAACTGACAGCAACTCCCATTCGCCATGCTCCTGCACTGCTTGGGCAACGAGGTAGAAAAGTTGGGAGTGAAGTTGAGCCTGGGAAGAAGGGAAAGGTGGGGAGAAGATGTTTTTTAGATCTGTTGCTGTTTCCCATTATGCTGCTCTGTTTAATGAGTAATAATTTAATTTCCCCAAGTAGACTCTCTTTTGCCCATGACAGTAATTGGTGAGTGATCTCCCTGTCCTTATCTCGACCTAGGAGATTTTTTGTCATGTTTTCTCCCCATCCTTTCGATGGAAGGCAAGTAATAGAGCGGCCTGGTGGGCACCTGGTGGCCAGTCAACATCAACCCACCAAACAAACCTTTCTTCTTCAACCTGAGACATCAACAGTATCACTTTCCCAATCCTGTATCCCACAGTAGAATGTAAAGAGCTCCCTTCTGCAAAAGGTCTCATGTACAAAGAATTTAAAACTAATGACAATACAATCTCTCTAAAGCCTTCCCTATGCATCGCCCCTGCTCAACACCACCATCTAAATAATTCTTGAACTTCCAGAGGCTGAACGCAATGGTCAGTGGAAATAGTGGTAAGAACTGAAACACACATAGCTAGTATATTATGCCAAAATTTTAACAGACAACAGGAATAATAGTCTAATTCAACCTGAAATAAGTGACGAAAATAAAATTAATTGTTATTTTAAGTTTGCCTAAGCACTGAAGGGAATATTAAGGAGTACAGAGAACTGCATTTTTAGCTTTCACTAATTAAGATCTTTCAGCTTTTCCTGGTAGCTTAAGAACTGATACACATGCAAGCTCATCCAAACACTTAGCAAGGGGGCTTGATACAGTGAACTGCTGTAGACACCTATAAGCTAACAGACCTCTACTTGATCTTCTCTAACTTAATATTCAAGGGGTTTCTGCCATCATCGGTGCTATTTCAGAAAGCTGTTGACTCAGTTGAAGAGCTGGTAGAATATTGTTGGGTTTTTGTTATAACACAAAACTTACCATCGCAACAAATAAACTTGTCAAAACAGTACAGCTAGGTACTTTTCAGGTAAGAAAACTAATTTTAAATCAAGTAGCCCTGAAAATATCCAAGACATTAATAGGTGGCTAGCTTTACTAGTTAACAGCAGGAGCGCTTCAGGAAAAAAGAAAACTCTGCACACCATCATCAATACAAAAGTCACAGGGGATGAAAGTATTAGACATTACTTTGTTTCAGTTATTTCCAAGACTCATCTCCTCTTACATTTCCACTGAGTCAAGAGCTTCCTCCACTTCACAAAGCTATGCAGCATGGATTCTTTTAATCTATCTTTTCCACATTCTGGATCAGCTTCTAGATGTTCCATGACTAGAGGTTCCATTAAAATCCTTGTAAACTTAAAGAAAATGTTCGCTTTTTGGTTTTTTTAATTGGCTTACCTGGATTCTTGAAACACAGAAACATACATAAGACCTACAACACGTTCTTATCTTTCTTCTTACTTAAGTGGTATGTGATGAGGCAATCCTCAAGACAGAGCCATCTTTTACCTATTTACTTTTCAAGCAAAGAACTTAAGTAGTCCAGCACCACATGTACTATTCCGGTATTCTAGTTACTTTGTAAGAAATATCCCCATATGCACCGAGGAAAGGCACTAAAGACTTACTAGATGGAAGGTTCATAAAGCTGGCGGTAGTCCTTGACTAGTTTCTACTAAAACTTAAATAATTCTAGATGAAAAAGTAATTAGCCAGTGATGACAATGCAGCTACCACAGGCCTTTTAGATTGACTTGTGCTCTTTCTTGCCTACTAAGGATGGATTTGAGTAGTTGTTGAAAGATGAGGACAATTCATCTTCCATAAACGTTGCCAGGGGAGGTGAACCTCAACCCATCCCACTCCTACCAGTTTGATGCCAGTGCCAGCAATAGATGCCCAGAGTCGGGAGAGGGATCACAGGTCGGCAGGAGAGCACCTGAAGAGCAGCACAAAGGAACCCCAGCCACTTCAGGCAGTAAGGCAGCTTCATCGGGGGCCCAGTTTAAATGCCCCTGTGCAAATGCTTGTGGCACGGGGAATAAACAAGAGGAGTTAGAGACGTGCGCACGCCTGCAGGGCTATGACCTTATGGACACGGAGACGTGGTGTGATGGCTTCTACGACTGGAGTGCTGGAATGGAAGGATACAGGCTGTTTCAGAAAGACAGGCAGGGAGGCAAGGAGGCTGTGTCACCCTCAATGTCAATGACCAGCTGGAGCGCATGGAGCTCTGCCTGGGCATGGATGAGGAGCCAATTGAGAGCCTATGGGTCAGGGTTACAGTGGGGGTCTGCTATGCAGGAGACGTTACAGTGGGGGTCTGCTACAGGCCCCCCGACCAGGAAGACTGAGCGGATGAGAGTCTCTATAGACAGATAGGAACAGCCTCACCTTCACAAGCCCTGGGCCTCATGGGGACTTCAGCCACCTCAATATCTGTTGGAAGGACAACACAGCA
>NW_009636144.1:0-7400 GCF_000690535.1 Cariama cristata
GAGGTTCATCGGGTCTCATTTTGTCACAAAAAGTTTGGGTTTCTGTCTTTTTTCTTGGTGTTTATGTTGGGTCAGGTCATGCTTCCCTCCCCACCGCCCCCCCGCCCCTCCCGTTCCCGTCATTTGTTGGTGGGCTCCTGGTACTAAACCGGTTCCCTTTGTCCCGTCCAGAGCCTCCATCGGCCATTCTGTGTCCATGACTAGAGCGGATCCATGTATCATGTCTCTTTGTTTGGAGAATGACATCGGTTTCTTTTACAGCTCGTGTGTATGATTTTGAAATCCTCTTATTCTAATCTATAGTAAGATTGGATTAGATTGAATAAAGTGTCTTCAAGGATACATATTAATACCAGACTAGACTGAGTAAAATTCTTTTATTACATAGTTCTCTTTTCTTCCTCGATACTTGTCAATTAGCTGTCTAGCTGGTTGTTTTTATGGTGGCTGTACTTAGAGCAGGACATGAGTGCCTGGGTTTGGCACTTTCAAAAACTCACCTGTTTACGATAAAGGCAGCACGTTAACTTGTAATGTGATTTATTATACTGAGATGCTCTATAAATTTAAAGTAGGGATGAATGAAAGTTCAAAAGAGGGAACTTGACATCAGATAATTCTGAGAATGTGTGGGTGCTTCTAAGGATATTTGGGTTGAAGTATTTTCAAAACAGGTTTTTTTCTTTAACTTGCCCCTACTTTTGAACCTGAGATTGGTAAAAATGGCACTTATATGGTATTTGAAGTGTACTGATGTGATAATGGTCTTGTGCTTGAGATCTAAATTTGAATTGACTATTTCGTTAAGGTATCAGATAGTTTTATTTTACAGAAAACAGTAGTTGTTCTACTGCTGCTTCGTACTTTATTTGAAAAGCTACCAGCAGCAAGACCAGATTTGAAATTCAGAAGCAGAATATTATTTCTGTCTGTCAGTACCTAGACTGTTCCTTTGGAATATTACCGTTAACTCCCATAGCTCTCCAGTTACCCGAGATCTAGGGGCAAACTGAAAACTCCAGACAAGCTTTCAGGTGGGTTAAGTTCCTGTCAGTACTTCTGCTTGACAGGAATGTGTTTATGACCTTTCACTATTCATTGAATAATTGAGCTAAACGTCAAACCAGATACACTGGTCAAAGACTGATACTCAAATGTCTGTCACTAGCTGGATTAGTTATTTGGTTTATTTTGCACGAACAACTTAAAGCTGTTGTTTTTCATTAGTTTTCCTGTGCTGTTCAGTACCTGTCACGTTGAAGGTGGTTTCTTTGACACATTTCTTAGCTCTCTAGGAGAGGAAGGAAAGAAGGGTATGAATGTCAGAGGTCAAGAAACAGAGACAAAAAAATAATCTGTTACCAATTTTTAATTACATAAGAGACCTCAAACTGACTTTGGTTTGTTGTCATAAAATTACTTCTGGTCTGGTTAGATTAGGCCCATACTTAATATTACATTTCTAAAAACAGTAAAAAAGATTCAAATTAAAACTTATTTTTTCCCCAGAAATCCTTCAACTTCCCTAAGAAGAATCTTTCCCAATTTGCAGCAACAATTTTTAAAACACTTTGACTGTCAATTGTTTATTTTAATGATTGTTCTTAAATACTTCTTATGGTTTTGTAATATTCGTATTTCTTGTAGTATCTCCTAGAATAACAATTTAACTAGAAAAATATAAGATCACAGAGGCATGGATTTGTTATTGAGTATTTTTCCTTTTTCTGCAAACCTAACACTTATGTAATGTTTAATATTGGCCGTGCTTAAATGGAAAACCTATGTCAATATGAGTAAAAGCCACGTTGCGTGTTTGTATCCTTCAGCGTGTTATGGATGAATCTCCACAGAGAAAACTAACCTCAACAAGATTTATGTTGGACTACGAGAACTGCCATATCTGACCAGTGATGGAAATAATTGATTAAATTCTAAAGACACAGGCCAGCATTTGTTTGCAATGGGAACATGAAATCTAAAATAATGTGAAGAGAAGTCTGTTGCTAGCATTAGTCATGGTTTAGTTTTAAGAGTGCTAAACTTTCAGCAAAGTATCTAATTTTAAGAATGTGTCACTTTAAAATGATCAATATCAAAAGCAGCGATGACTATGAATTTATTAGCGAAGCTACCATTTTATGAAAAGGTTGTGTGTAAAGACATGCAGTGCAAATAACTAGTATTGCTATTTAAGATTATTTTCCTTGTGGTCACAATTTACAGTACAGTGCAGTTAGAGTTGTAAATATGCAGCATGTCTAGATACCAGCCACATTTTAAGCTGGAGGCAGCGTTGAATGAAAATGTAAGCTTGTCTTTACTACTGGTGTGTTATTGAAAGAAGGTGAAAATTGTACTTCTTACGCACACTTATTAAATGCATTTAATATACACAGATACAGAAATATTACAATGTAAGGCAAAACTCATTACAGCTCATCAAACTTTGCCTGTACCAGCTGTTTTAAATATGCTCTTTCTTGCTAATTTAACTAATTCATTATTTAAAAGGTGGAGAGATAAGCAAATTAAAAATGTTCTTTGTTTCTCCTGCAAGCCTTGCTTAACATTTAAATAAAAGAAATTCTATTTTATCTTTGATATCAGATTATATATCATTTATAATAACTTAGGGTATGAAAGAATGTATGTAGGTTTGGAAGGACAAATAAATGTACTGGTCAGCTTTTTTAGCATGTCAAACTGTTTAGGGAAGTGTATATGAATAAAAATAGGGAGTAGATAACCTTTTGAAAATCCATAATGCTATCTCAGCTTCTCTAGGTAGCTAGTACTTGAGTTAGTTATCCTAGTATTTAACATTTTGCAGTGCTTAGCGCAGGGATCACATAGGCTTGTAACATACATAGCAAGAGTAAGATAGAAAAAAACTTCTTTTTAAATAAAGTAGCACAGAAGAATATGACAACTAATAATTCTAGTAAGATTCAGTAACTGATTTTGATGATTTTTAAGTAGTGGTTTTATCAGACCGGTTTGGTGGTTGTAGCAATGTTTAGAAATCAGACTTTTTATTGTAGTTTTTCTACGCTTCCAAATCTGTATTGCATACTTTTTTTTTTCACCTTGTCTTTCATGTCACTTAATTAATGTTCCTCCAATTAAGGTCAGTATTAGTAATCGTATTGCAGACCTCATGGCACTTACCCCCAAAAAGTGTTTCTTTGCCATGAGTTAGGCAATCCGACTATCCATTACAGTTATTAACTAATACTAGAGCAATTTCTGTATGTCTTTCAGACTAGCAAAAACAGGGCCAAGTGCAGATTTTCGTCATGCCTCAGAAGTCAATTTTCTTTCACTTGTGGAGCAACACTGTTAATACATTCACTGTTCCTACATCCTGTGAAGAACAGGTAAATAGTTCATTACCAACAGACTGAAAGGCAGTGTAGTCGCTGGGACTTCACTCTGCGTAGCTCTTGTTTTAGCTTGGTTTTCTTTAGTAAAGGTTAAAGTAAGGGTTAAACCAACTGAAGATGGACAGATATCCTGGTTTTTGTTTTTGTTTTTTTTTAATAAGCTTACTCATTCAGGATATAAATGCAAACAGACCTGCATAATGAAACAATATCATAATGAAGAATAGGAATAATCTAATTTTGTTAGTGAATATGTATGGTTATGTAAATGGTTAAATCAATAATAACTTAAAAGTGAAGCTTTAAAGCAGTAACTTGGAAAAGACCCTTAAATTAACAAAAAAGGCTGCATAAATGATGTTAGGAACTCAATATGGTTTAGAGCAATTGCAAATATGATTTCACAGATGCTTACATTTTTATGTTCACATTTATTTCACAAGGTTAAATGAACTGCTGTTAGTGCTAACAAAATTAAGTTGCATGAAGATTTTTTGTAGGAAGAAGGCCTGCGTCCAACAGAACAGAATTTTGTCATGAGAAATTTTCTGTAGAGGCAAAAAGACCGTAATCTTTCAGGAGGAAAAAAAAAATCTCAAAGGCAAACTTGAGATTTCTTGCTGGAGTGCATCTCCCATTATGTGCCAGTGATGAGTAGTCTAATACGCTCATCCTGTTTGGCCTTAATGTAAAAAGAGTTACACCGCAAGAAACATGGTCTAACAGAAGAACTTGGAACGCACAGATTAAAGGGAGATTTCTACATTTCCATTTGTGTGTTTGTTTCCAGGCAAGGTATTTTTTTGTCCTCTCTGTAAATTAAATACTGTAACACACCCCAAAAATGCCCCAACTCCATAATATCTCTAAAAATGAAATGTCTTCCATTCAAATTTTGCTCTAGACATGGAAAAAAAAGTACCTGGAGTATCTGTCTGTATGGTAAAAACTCTATTGAACCCACACATGCAAAGTACAGGCTTGAAGATTTACCATGTTCATAATTCAAATCCTTATTGTGTGTGATGAACTTTTTTCATTGTAGTTTCTATTTGCCAGATGTTCAGCTGCCGTTTTCCAGTAAAGTAACATTGACTAGGGCTTAAGGAAATGATTAATTCTTCATTTACGGTGTTGGAGAAGGGAAAATATGCAAATGCTCTTAAATAACACTTTCATACCATACACGCAGTTAACTTAGATAAAGACATACTAGTGTGCCTATATGGTTCTGGGTATGTATGCAGGAGATTAAAAAAATGACGGTTTTTGTCCCTGTGTATGACTGGTAAAACCCACTCTTCTTACAAGTACTGTGCTATGCATTGTACAAGGGATGCTATGTACAAGGAATAGCTGGGGTGTTATTTATCTTCTATAGAAGATAATTTATCTTCTTTAGAAGATAAAGGAGACATGATTTGGAGGAACTCAAAGGTACTGTTTATTTTAATCTGGCTACAATGGATAGTAGTACATAATTAAATAACTAAAGAGGAAGAAATACATAAATAGGTGTCAAATCCTATTCGTCCTGTCCCTTGCTTGATTCACTGCCTACCTTCCACTGCGCAGCTTCCTGCCATTTTGTTTTGTTCGGTGCGTTCTGTGTCCTGACTGACAGTCCCACCTCTCTCGGCCTTTCCTCAGAGGTGCCAGTCTCTTACCAGTGTCACTGGTGCTTTGCTGGGCTCTCTCCAGTAGCTCCGTCTCCCTCTTATGCTGGAGGGCCCAGAACTGACCCAGTGCTCCGGGAGTGCCCTCTGCAGTGCTCGGCCAAGGGGCATGATCACGGCCTGTGGGCAAAGCCCCTCTTCATGCAGCCCGAGCTGCCCTTGGCCTCCTTTCCAGCAAGGGCACATCGCTGGCTCATGTCCAACTTGGCATCCACCAGCACCCCCCAGGTCCTTCTGTGCCAGGTCTGGTATCTGTCAATACCTTTTTGTATATACCTACACTTACATATCGTTTATTGTAACATGACGCCTTCAGTTACTGTAAATCTACACAGAGATGAAATAATAGATAAGATTTTTTTAGTTTACGTATATGGCACTTATACATGATATACATATATGGGAGTAATGTTTTGTGCTTGATGTGACAATCCTTATGTAATGAGAAATCTGCAAAGCATAATATTTCAGTAGCTGGTGGATAGGGTTTTTTAGTGAGTTGGCAGCCTCCTTTCACTTCTAATTTTGTAATCCATTTCTGGAAGAGTTTTTTGGAATTAAGTCATTATCTCACACTCCTGGTTTATGTGAAAACCTGACATTAGAACAGTTTTTCAGAGGTGTATAGTAGTTACTTGTGGGTATGGATTAGTAGTACCCACTTTTGCCTTTTGTAGCATCTTTTTTTTTCCATTGTAACACTTGTTTTTGTGGCACTAATAAGTATGCAGAGAATTGAGGAGATCTCAGAAAAGCTTTCCAAATGATTGAAGATACTTACTAACTAATTTGGGTGTGGCTATGATGTAATAGAAAATGTTAACGTTCACTAGTAATGTAATTTGTCTCAAATGTATTTTCTTTTTCCTTTCCTTGGCACAATGCCCAGAAAATGATTTTCTCTTTCCAAGTTCATCTTAGTATTATGTTTAAAAAATAAATATTTTAACAGAATCTTTCTGTCTCCTATATTAACCTTTGATTTACCGTCACTTGAAATATTTCCCATTTCTTGGACTCATGCTGCCAATTCTCTTCTCTCTTCACGGAGAATATTTTGCAATTCTTGAGCCTGAGTTCAGGAGTACAGAGCAGTAACAGTAAACTGTCAATTAAGTGGGTGTTTTGTTTTTTTTTTTTCTTTTTTAACAGATGGGGTCCACAGGTTGCAAGTTGTATTTAGTTGAATGGAATAGCCTTGCCTATGTAAAACACAGAGGACAAAATGTTTCGTTTGACTAGAATATGTAGTTAACTCATTAGCATATACTGAGCTTATCTTGACTGTCCAACCTGCTGTCACACAATTATTGTTCTGTTGTCTTATTTTGCTCTGTAAGTAAGTTACTGACATTTCATATTTGTCAAAATGCCCTATCTTAACTCAGAAAGATACCCTTCAATTTTATTTTCTGACTTCAGAAATTTATCTCAGTGGGTTCGGAAAATCCATGTTACAGAAATGATGGGTGTGTCCCAAGCAAGCATGGCAACTGTGTTAGTCAACATGAGCACAAACCAAATAGAAGGCAGTTGGGAAAAATATGAATCACAAATATGCTATGTACAAATTGGCTGGTGCAGAAGTTGATTTGACCAGCTATCATAGAATATACATGTAAATATTTTAAAGTACTGGAATCAGTGGAGCTGATTCCTCAGGACATTCATACTAAGCTTGACTTTAAACCATTAACTTCCTGTCTTTTTTATTTTGTTACCTTTGTTCCAATAAAATACTGTAAGCTTTTATTTTGGCAGGAGGGGGTATGACTGTCATCATAGAACGTCTGTGACATTTGCCCAATATGTATTTCCTTCAGAGTTCTGATGCTTAACTTACTATATTTTTAAACTGTATTAGAAAATTAAGTAACTTCTCTTTATGGCTAATGTAAAAGTTCATATCCCATATATCTTTGAAATTGTCACTCTCTGTTTCCGAAGTGCAGGTTCAGTAACAAAGCAGCTAAACCACAGCAATATGATTTACAGAATGTAAACACCTGTAGATGCCACAATGCTGGTACCTTAGACATTTGGCAGTTTATTTATGCACTCAGCTTTTAAAAAAAACTCGTAAACTTTTTTTTGCTGTCTGTTAATGGCTTCCAGTTTACATGGATTTTAATAGGCTGTAAAATCTACCCTGAAGGCTGTTGCAATGTTTAGCAAGTAATGAAATAATTCACATTAGTCATGCTTACCATTAAAGTTTTTCCTAACTTTTGGTAGAAAGTGGCCTTGTTAGAAGCAAGCATGTTATAAAAGAAGCAATTAAAACTTCTGCTGAATGGAAGTGTTTGCATTGCTGCCCCTCTCTAATTAATAACTGGTT
>NW_009636144.1:7431-33897 GCF_000690535.1 Cariama cristata
TTCAGCAGATGTTCACCTTCCCCTTTCTTTCTTTCTTTCTTTTTTTCTTTTTTTTTTTTTTGATAGAACATAGGCAGGAAAAAGATGGTTTATGCTTTTCACTTCTGGGAGACTGTGTCAAACACCCCATTGCTTGCAGACACGGGATAATTTTGAAGCTGGAGAGAATACTGGAGTGTGGTTACAATTTGGTATAATAGCTTTGCAGTGCGATGAAAAATGCCCTATAATATATGTAATTTTGACGTCCATATACACGTTGCTGAAGTTTTATTCAGTTTAATCAGTCAGAAATTTAGCACTCACAACGCCTGATCATTAGTATATTTAATACTATCACCATAGAGCTAGAAGCCTTGTATTTATGCTCTCTGAATTACTACCGAATGCAGCCTGTATTCTGTATAGGAGACGGTATTTCTCATGTCATGAGTTGTCTAGTACTGCTTAATTAAGATACTGGTGCATGTATCTCATATTAAAGGTGTTAAACAAGTTGGATAGCTATATAATCCTGAGAATTTCCATAATAAATTCTTTTATATTGAGTTCTGCTTGGTTTGCATGCTAAATAGTACAACTCAGATGACTGTAAATACCTGTGTTTTAGGCATGTTCGTGTAATATCTAAGCAAAGTAGTTTTATAGAAGAGACAGTATCTTTTATTAGAAAAACTGGGAAGAGGGAGGAAGAGATAGTAAAGGTCTTGAGGTACACAAGTTGATTATACAAAAAGGTAGATAATAACTAGTGTTGCATACCTACCTCGTATCCTCTTTTTTCATCTTATTAGTAGGTCAAACTTTTGATATATTTGTAAGACTTTCAAGTTTTGAAATGGGGAAGCACCTTTTAGAAGACAAAAAATGCCCAACAATCAGTAATAATACCTGTTGTAATTGTATTAAAAATACAAAAAATAACAGATTATTTAATTTACTTGATACATTACAGAGATACCAATGTGTTTGCTTGCCTGGATGGGAAGGAACATTTTGTGAAAAAGAATCAAATGAATGTAATTCAGAGCCTTGTAAAAACAATGGCACCTGCATGGACCTTTTCAACAACTATCGGTAAGCGTTGCGTCTTCTCACTATATTATTATGTTCCAGGAATGGCAGAGGTATGCATCCAGTTATTATTTTATTTATCAGATTGGGGAATGGAATGTTATTACACAAATGAGCAAGCAACTTGTGTCATGGATACACTGCTTCACTGCACATTCATTTGAAGTCAGCAGACATAATTAATTGTAGATGGAAAATTTAAAAACTGCATCAATTCAAACCAATTAGCAAGTAATCTAATCTGGGACTGTATTTTGTTACAGAAAATAAAGGATCTCTTCCTGTCATGTATGCCCTGTAAGCACAGGAGATGCTTTAAAAGTGGTGGGAGGGGACCTGGTGTACAATCTTAGATGACGAGATTATGTCATTGCTGCCACCCTGTGGCTTCAAATGACAACAAAATAGTAATTGAACGAACATTGACAGCCACACTGGGAGGAAAGCACGAGGGTTTGACGCTAACCATATTATTTTTAACTTAAACCCAGTCTTTATTTCATGCATGCATTTATGGTTTAAAAATTACTATATTTCAGTATGATGTGAATAAGGACTGGGTAAACAATCTAGAAATCAGCTTCTGTTATTTGTAGCCAGGGTTTACCTATGTTACGATATCAATACTGGAACAGTCCTGTCTCTGAATGTAAACTCTTCATAGATACTCAGCTATATCATATAGCTGCATAAAGAACACAGTGTAGTAACTGTACACAGGACACAATCTACTTGTTGTGCAGTGACTATATTCCTGGGAATACAGACAATAATCGAAAAGATTACCACGATTGAAAACAGAGAAATGATTCCCCAGATACCCAGAGATAAATTTAACTAAGTTAAATAATATATATGAGATAAATTTTTGCATTAGTTTATGTTCAGAATTTAACTGAAATACTTTGCATTATACTAGAGCTGCGTTTTTGTATACTATTAGATGCCCTATTTTGGTAAAAGATTTTCAGTCCAGTAACAGAAAAAGAAGAGTCTAGTGGGGTTGAGAAAATCTGTTAAGATATTTTCAGTTGCCTTTTTTTCACTTTTTAAAGCCTGTTGGGACATAATTTGGTTTTTATTTTTCTAGTTCTTATTTTTGTGAAGTTTGTAGTTCTTTGTAGTCAAATAATTTTAGAACTGCATACTGCTTATGCTTGATTAGCTGTTACATTATGGCAATTTGAATTCTTACATGATATAATGGGTTGTATAGGCAAATGTACAGTTTCATCATCCTCAAGGACTACTCTAGGTGCATGAATATTTTGCAACCATATAGTGTTGCCTGTCCTTACATTTTACGTATTTTTTTCAGCCTCTAGAAGCATTATATGTATTGCAGAAGGTAACATGGCTTCTCCTGATTTTATTCATAGCTGAGTCAACTACATATGAGCAAATCCAAGGGCTCTGTATTGTTTAATGAGGAAAAACATGTTCAAAAAGTACTTTTTCTGGATTTGGCAAATACTGAACTGTTATAGAACATGTTTACAAGGGAATTGGTTTGAGCTGTAAGCACCACGCATGTTTTTCCTCAGAGCTATTTGTCCTAGTTGATATAGCAGAGCTGGAAAATTAGATGCATCGCCAAATCAGCATATACAAGGGTCATGATAAGCCAAACAAAACCAACTCCTTCAGAGATACTTGTAGTTGAAACTGGGAGTCTAAGACTTGGCAACCAAAAGGAAAATAAGTCTAGACCAATGTTTTTGTTGTATAATATAACTCACAGATGTTAAAAGACATTCTGCTTTTTTTCACAGTTACTCTTAATTAGTGTCCGAAAAGTGTTAGTTTCTATCACGTTTTTAACTCTTGTCTCTTAAAAACTACAGCAAGGAGACAAAGTGTTTACCTCATGGTACCTAAGCAATGGCAGTGACTACTCTCTGATCCTGAGGACATCCAGCCATGTCTTTAAAATTTAACGTCTTGAAAACAGGATAGCTGCATTCTAACTGCCTGATAGAAAAGGTCATTGGCATTCTTGAGCTGTGCCTAGGCATTGTTTTGCACAAGCGGTGATTGGTCTGGACCAAAGTCAGGCCAGGAACTGGCTTGAGAATGCAGCAGTGATAGACAATGCCATTTCCTTGCCTGTGGCCATGTCCTGACACTGTTTATTTTCCTGGTGTAAGTTTAGCTGCTGGCAGCGATACTCAGAATTTTCTGAATTTCTTTGAAGTCGGCCATACCACTGCTGGTACTTGGTATCACTTCTAACTTAAACTAACGTGAGGGATAGATAACACAGCTTTCTTTTATGCCTTTGTTAATACTCGTTTGTTTACTTTCTCTTAAATATTTGTAAATCCATCTGAAAACATCAGTTCTTGAAAAACTAGGTAATTCATTGTGCAACAGCATAAAAATAATATTTTTGTATAGAAAAACAAGCCAAGAAAAGAATAATACAAAAGGAAATATTTTTTTACCAAGTTTCAAATCTGTAATAATGAGAATAATAATACAAACTGTAATTGTTAATTAAAAATTTCTCTTTCAAGTTAATTTGTTTATCTGGTGCTGTTCATTTTTGAACCTTGATGTGAAAACTTGCTGCCAAAACTGAAGGATCAACAAGTATGCCAGAACTGAATGCTTTTCTTTATTAATTCCATCATAGGAAAATAATTCACATGCCAACGGGGGAGCGGGGGAAAGCTTTCTCAGTTGGGTATTTTTATTTTAAAAAAATCAGAATAAGAAATTTAGACTAAGAAAGACACTGAATCAATAGTTAAGCTTGAATTGTTGAATGTGAATAATTTGTTACATAATTCCTGTTTCATTCCAGTTAATTTTTATTCGGCTGATAAACTAAGAAATCTCTTTTTCTCCCGTCTCACTTTTCAGTTTGGCACATGGCACAGCAAAGAAAGTAATTTAGAATAGTTCCATGCATGTATTTCCAGTACCCTGTGAACCTCACTCTAATTCTCACGATAGTGTAATCTCTCAAATTATGTCTCTGAACATTTATAGACAGATGCATCTATTATCAGCTGAATTCCCTGTTTCTTCTCTATCCTATTGTATCATCTCTCCTGATAATTCTGAGGTTTTGCCCTAATAACATAAAGCCCTAATTATGCACTTGTATCTCCTTTGCTGTTACCAACTTAAAGGGAAACTTTAAGTGAAAATCTCTTCAACTCTTCTTGCAAAATAATAGGCAACAGAATTTTATGGATGAGCAGTGTTTCTAATGATGTAGAATAGTTTGGAACTTGACTGTAATCCTTATGATGTTTAAAATCTGGAGAATTAACCAAGCGTCTTTCCCAAGTATTCAGTTCTTTCTGGATATTCACATTGAATCCCACAGATTCGTGGTATTTGCTATGTTGCCAGTATTTGTTGTTGAGGTTGTTATAAAGAATAAAGATGGTAAGTGTGGTGTTGCTGCTTTTCTTTTTATAACATACCAATGGCCTTCTCCACACTAAACGGGAAGTTAGACAGACTTACGTATATTTCCTTATGCCATCTATTGATCTGGCTTTTTTTTTTTTAACAGTTTTCGTGTTTGCTTCAGTAGAATAGAGAAAAGTTACCCTTAGTGGTTGAATCCGTCCACTAAGATACGTTTTCATAATCTCCGTGTAAACTGAAGTCCAGTTCTATTTTTTTACATGTGTTTTATCCTTTTTCCTCTTTGTTACTTTTTTTTTACACTTTCATTTTTAAAAACATTAAAAAAATACAGAATAGTCATCCTTACAGTATCTTGGTTTCACTGATTGGGACTCAGGCTGACTGTGTTAGTCTGTCTAAGAGTGCCAGTCCTTAGCGCCAGAGCTCTATGCAGAATCTCTACTCCCTATGACTACTATAAAGTATAAATTCCTTTCATTGTAACTTCATTACAGATAAATTTGTTGCACATGAATATATAGATGCATATATCAGTTAGGAAATTAGTGATCTCTGATGGGAATATTTAAAAAGACTGACAAATGTTGCAAGTTCCAATCTTCAGAATGACTCTTCACTGGATTGGTGATATTCATTAACGTTACACATTGCCAAAGATCAGTTCTTAATCACTGTAAACCGTTCTCATTGCATGTACAACACGGTTAGTCCTTCCCATTAGTAACTTTACAAACTAGAATTATTTTTATTTATGTATTTATCATTCATGTTTATGTAACAATGCAGTGCTATGGAACTGATTCTGTTTAGTTAGCACTGCTGTGGCTGTTGATGATTCTTAGCTGCTGAGGTCAAGGTAGTCAGTCCCGAGAGTTCTTCAGTGAGGGAAGCAGGAATCACAGTGGCCTGTCTTTTTTTCCTGCCTTTCCTCACTTATCATCAATGTTTTATGCTTCCTGCCTCCTCTCCAAAAAAGTGTGGTCTTATATGCCCTTGACATCTTACTTTTGGAATCAGGACCACTTTTTGGACCGCCTTCTTGCAGAGACAGACATCTTTCCTGCCTGCTCATTCTTAGCCTTTAGATTTTACTTGTGGCACATGTTTTCTTACACCCTGTTTGTGCAGCTATATCACAGGTCTCCATTTGCCCCTTCACAGTTATGGGTATTGTTTATGTATTTAAGCCTAGTTGCATTACAAAATGCTGTAAGTGGTGTTACATTATTATGAAATGCTTATTAATTTTCTCCAGTTACGGTATGTTAGTGTGCTTATGTCTGGAACAAATATTAGGTACAGGTTTTTTTAACCTACTTCTAAGCACTCTTTTGGGTGCAGTGGTCCTCTTCTTTGGCTACATATGATACAGATCTGAATTTTGCCTAATGTTGTGAGTGGGTCACACATGGGTACTCGGAAAAAATTGTAGATAGTTTTGTAATGTTATTTGTATGCCTCTAATTCTAGGAGCTAGCTTTTTCTTTTCAGAGGTGACTGGTGCTGAAACACCTCTTTCCCACTAACTTCTGCAGACAAAAGTTGGTAAATGCCATATATAAATATGAGGCTTAAGTTCCTTAAGCACTTGTGAGAAATTCCTCACAATGTGCAAAAATGTTGTCATTACTTAAATGCTCTTCATTTAAACTCTATTGTTGTTTATCCTGTCCTGTAAGAGGCTCTGGTTTTCCTACCTCCCTTTAGACAGACACCAGTTGAAATAATGAGTTGTATTTGTAGTGGAGGATCTTTGGAGAGTCTTTTGAGTAATTTCAGAACTCATCTCAAACTGTGCGAGTCTTCCTTAGTAATGCTTCTTCAATAAGTAACCGTGTTGTGATCATCTGTCTTTACTAAGATAATAATTTATTTATGCCAACTGACAATTTGGGTAACCATACTGTCAACCAGAGTTAGACTTATTCTGCCTCATCCCTGTTACTTTCTCACTCCATTCCCAAATACAACATCTTGCCCTCTAGCTCCCCTCTTTGCTTCTTAGCATTTGAAGCTGCATCTTCTTTTCAGAATAAGAAAAGTAGTTTTTAATTAGTGTAACACTCATCTACCTGTGCTGAGTTCTTAAAAAAGGAGTAGTCTTATGTCATTAGAATGTATTCAGTGTTATGCACACCATGAACTTTAATTATAGTACTGCTACAGAAAAGCAGCATACTGTTCTGTCATCGTCGTCGTGTCCGTCATCCGTCCGTCCCCCCCTTTCTGGAGAGAATTTATTTGGAAAAGCAAAGTTAAAATCAGCTTCTGCGTTTTCTCAGAGCTATGGAAGAGTTCTGTGCTAAGTTGAATAAGCAGGTGATTCCTAAATTAGGGATGGGTAAATGTCTGAAAGATCCGTAAGTAAAAGCATGCATATTTATGCAGTATGTATTTAAGATATGCCTAATTTCTAAATGAATGGATTTTAAGCTAACATGATATTCAAAAGTAAATCGTGGTATGATTATAATTTGAATGCTGAGTTCAGTCTGCCTTCTGTTTTTACTGGCAGTCCTTTAAACTATAGCTATACTCTTTCTTACTTTTTCTCCCCCAGAAGCAATAAACAGCTTTTCCCACAGATGGGGATCAGCTTGGCATTTAATAGTCCCAGATGCCAAACTCTGGAACATTTTTTTTTGTAAGGAGCATCTGGCTTCTTAGCTGGCATTTCTTCAGGGTTCTTTGGCTAGCTCTTCCTCTCTTGCTGCAGAGACATTTCCCAAAACGTTTGTCTGTTGCACTTCTGACTTATCTTTAGTTCTGACTTGTAGTTGTTTTTTTTCATCCTAGTACCAAGTTATGTATGTGACTCTTACTCAAAACCATCTTCAGAAGATTTTTATGGACAGTCAGGAGATTTACTAATAAATTAGCTAAAGAAATTTGTGAAAGCACAAACAAGTGTTTCCTCCAAAGACAGCAAATGTGTTTCAGTTTCATCTCTGGTAATATTGCTAACAACTGGAAATGTGTAGTGTGCTGCTGCTTATACTGCAGTGTGTGAAAACAGCTTTAGGGGTTTTGTTGCCTTAGGCAAACAACAAAACATTGCTGTGCCATCTCAGTAGCATCTACTAAAAAGTCACTGACGTTTTGCACCCCTTAGGGCATGTTTTGGCCATTACTCAACAGTTTTCTGAAAGGACAATGGCATTTTTATTCAAAATCCCAATGAAACATGAAATTTAAAACAACACTTAGTAAGTACCTGGAAAATACCTTCCCTCACAAACCAGCTCACCAGCTTTTCCTTCCTGAACAGTAGAATTGCTCCTCCTGGTGTATTTAATCATTAGGTGATGTATTTTAAATAAATGTTTTATAATATCTTTCAGTTACAGACACCCAAAGAGACATGAAATGATCATTTGATGAACTCACAGGTTAAATGGAGGGAGTACAAAACAGTTTCTAAAATAATGAGGTACCTGAGGCGTAACTTTGAGAGTGCATGAAATGTAGTATAAAAGTTACCTAAATTCATCATTGCTGTAGGGCAGTTAAACACTTTCAGTGTAAATAACCTACAAATACCTGAGCCCAGGTAACAGACAGCTAACAGGTGAAGCAGTTGCACAGCAGTTTCTGGGTGCTGGCTTGACACATACTAGATTTTCTGGGCACTACTTCTGGGGTCATCAGAGGACTGCTGTGAACTCTTTGAGGAACTTCAGGGTGCCTGGTGCTCCTGGGAAGGGATAGCTACAGGAGGCTGTGACTGCTAGCAAGCTGTAGGAGTTTCCCACAAGCTTTGTTGTCAACTTCTTTTGATTGATGGGGACTTGGAGCTTTTCGTTTCCAGCTGACTCCTCATTAGGGACAGTCAAGCATCCTTTCAGCAAATGCTGGAAAGAGTCTATGTAACTACCAAGCCCAGAGCACCGCCAACAGAGGTAGTAGTGTAGAAGGAGGCCAGAAACTCCACTGAGGACACTGTGTACTTAGGTACTGCAGGGCACTGTCCCTGACCATCCACAGGAGCGACTACCTCCACACGTTAGAGACCTCAGACTGGACTGAGCTCTTCAGGGGGGATGTAGTTCTGTAGGCCTGGGACTGCAGAGATGTCGGGGGCCGCTTGCTGAGGCTGGGACCAGAGGGTACCGTGTCCTTGCCTGCAGGAGGTACTTGTGTGCTGGAGGAGGATCTGTGCTGCCAAGTAAATGAGCTGCAGGAGGCAGTCTGCAGCAGACTGTGTAGCTTCAGAGACAGTCAGAACAGCATTATATTCTCCAAGACCCTTACAAATGCAAGAACGTGAACTCCTAACCATAGTGAAAGAGGACCAGGCAGAGTCTGTGCTTAGGAGGTTTGGAAGTGGAGACTCCAGTGATGGTGAAGGCTGGAAGCTTGTGACATCAACAACAGGATGAGGGCTCCTGTCCTGTCTGCAGCTCTGCAACTACAGAGTAGATTTGGTGACCTGGTAACAGAGGAGGGACCAGAAACTCTGTCCGGCAAAGCATCTGGATCAGCTGAACCTAAGCCATGGGACAGCACTGGGAGGCAAGGATAAATGATTGTACTGGGAGAGCCCTGCTGCAGGATCCTAATAGGATGGCATCATGAGTCCTGAGGGAGCTGGCTGATGTCATTTTGAGGCACTCCTGATTATTTTTAAAAGGTCTTGGTGACTGGGGGAGGTTCCTGAGGATTGGAAGAAAGATGGAAAATGGAAATATGCCAGAGAATGGAATGGAAAAAGGCAGAAAGAGGAAATCTGGAAATGGAAGATGTCACTGCTATCTTGAAGAAGGGTGGCTGTGGGAAACTGGGGTGAAGCTGAGCAGTCCACAATCCCTGAGAAGGTGATGGAGCAAATAATCCTTGAAACTGTTTCCACACAGTGATGGAAAAGAAGGTGATTGGGAACATAGATTTACGAAGGGGAAAGCATGCCTGGCAATAGCATTCAATGAGATGACTGGCTTGGCAGATAGTGGGGGAGCCGTGGATGTTGTTTATCTTGACTTTAGCAAGACTTTAGATGCTACCTACCGTAACATCCTCATAGACAAAACTGGCTGAACTGCCAGCTGGTGGCCAGTCGGTGGTGTATCCACGAGGTCAGTGAGGAAGGCCAACAGCATCCTGGGCTGCGTTAGGAAGAACATCAACATCAGGTTGAGGGAGGTGATCCTTCCCCACTACTCAGTACTTGTAAGATATGTCTGAAGCGCTGTGTCCTCTTCTGGGCTCCCTAGTGCAAGAGAGACATGGATAAACTAGAGAGAGTCCAGCAAAAGGCCACTAAGGTGATCCAGGGACTGGCACGCCTTCGTTTGAGAAAGCACAGAAAGAGCTGGTACTGTTTAGTCTGGAGAAGGGGAGGCTTAGCAGCATCAGCGTGTGGAGTACTGGCAGGGAGAGGGACAGGGAGAGGGCACAGGTAAAGAAGACAGAGCCACGCTCTTCTCAGCGGTTCCCAGTCATGGAGAAGAGGCAACAGGCACAAACTGAAATACAGGAAAGTCCTTTTAAATATAAGAAAAATCTTTGTTTACTGTTAGGGTGATTTGAATACTAGCACAGGTTGCCCAGAAAGGTTGTGGAATGTCCATCGTCGGAGGCAGCCAAAACCCCATGGGACAAGGTCCTGAGCAGGCTGCTGTAGCTGACCCTGCTGTGAGCAGGAGGGTTGGACTAGACGATCTCCAGAGGTCCCTTCTAACCTCAGTGATTTTGTGCATTTCTGTTTCTTTCTGTAATCATCCAGATTTTTTTGTCCGTTTATATGCATAGATCCCCCAAAGTTCAAGCATAAGTGGGTGATTTTGACAGTAAAATTGGGCAAAAATATACATAAGCGTATATACCAGTTACTCTGCACTTCAAATCTCTTAAATTCGGTCTACTCCTATGTTTAATGTATGTGAAATACGTGCAATTTTATATTCTCGGTTTTTCAGTTCTGGTATGTATTTTGGGGTTCTGATATTTTTAAATAGCAAGTTTCATATATGCCCATAAACTAAGATGTTTATCATACCTGTAATTATTATGGTTAGGAATAATAAAAAAATACTGGACTACATACATAAAAGTGGTATTAATTCAACAATTTCTGATGATAAGATTTGCATGCTAACATTTAAAAGACAAACATGAAGGAAAGCACTAAAGAAGAAAGAAAGATTGAACTGTGCTTCTGTTGTGTTTCATTTCTCCTCTGGTGGCTGAAGTGGGAATGCAGAAAAAAACCCACGGATGTAAACTTCCCTTTCATTTTTTCTCCCACGGATGATGAGATAGGGCAGGATGGAGGTACCAGTTTCTGTAAGCACAGGTTGGCATAATTTGTAACAGATTTGGAAGAGAACTACTGAGTCATACCGATTCTTATCCCTGCACTGACAGGGTGTGGAGAACTAGCGGACTGAGTACCCTTTCCGTTCTGAGGAAGAGCCTTAGGGTAAATTCTTTGGGCACACAGAGTACCCTGTATCTGTCCTCAGCCCTAAGCTCCTTGACTTCAGGGTCACTGCTGAAGAGAAGATGCACAGAAAAGTGGACACGTGCAGTTGGAAGGGCACTAGGAGTGAAGGCCAAAGGAGAAATCTGTCAGTCTTCTGCAAGGATGAGTTTTAAGACTGTAGAAGCGTACACTGAGCAGCCTGAAGGTGAATTCAGTATTCTGGTGCATGTAAAAGACATAGAAATGATTTGCATCTAAGGATGAAGAAAGATTACGAATAGTAGTAGTCAAATAGTTTTGCGGAGGTGGAAGAACTGACTCTGCAGGAGTTTGCCAAAACTGGGTTAGAAAACCACATGGCCTTCCTTTTTAAAAAAGGAACTTTTCAACAAATGAATTCAGAATTTGTGCAAAGGCATTGAGGTGAAGGAAGCAGAGGTTTGGAGAAGCACTTTGGACCGTCTCAGAATATTCCCATGGTTCAGGTTTGAGGATAAGATGGTGGTGCATTAGAAAGCAGGTATAAGAGCTAAAGTGCTGGATGAAAGACTGGATAAAGCCTAAGGAGAAGTGCAAGAGAGAGGGAAAGCTGGATGCTCGTGATGAGATTTGGTCTAATAGATAAAAATGATAGAACAAAAAAATGCCCTATTGCCTTCAATGCAAATAAGAACAGATGGTATTGTTTCTTTGATTGTTTTTTTTAGTTTATTTGTTTTGCTATAACCTATTTATGGTTACCTTAAAGCGAGTATGTAACTTTTAATACTTGGCATTTTTCTGCCTGACAGATCTTCGATGGAAGTCATCCTCCCATCATGTTATATGACAGTGATACTAAAATTGAAATTCAGTGGCTTTTCTGCTGTAGCAACAGTTCTGGGCAATAACAAAATTGCTGCCACCACTCAGTATTCTTTTGGGGGGGAGTGAGAGTTAAAACTGGGACAGACAGAAAGAAGATGGGCAAAGAACAGAAGAATGGCTGAAAAGGTTTTGAAGACAGACTTCACTACGTTACTTCTAATCCAAATCGGTTATAAAGCTTCTGTTGCAGATGATTCGCAACAGACTCAATTTTTGTCCTTCATTTAACAGTTTCCTAAAAACACGTTCACTTTTTTTAATTCGGGAAACCTTAGTAGAATAGGAAGCTTAAACAAACAAACAAACAGAAAGTGGTGCTGACACTTTAAAAATGGCTCATTAGAAATGAATGGGAAAACCATCTGTCATTGTTAGCTACGGATTAGATATTTCATGCGTCAGCAGTGTCTAGTACATGCAGAAAGGAACAAAATTTAGAAAGGATTATGGGCACTGCTACTGACATTATATCCTGTTGAACCATGGAGAATGGGTAATAAACAGTTCCACATAAAAAGGCAGGATGTAGATCGCCATTCTCTTCACTATAAAATCTGTGGGTTTTTTGCCTTGATTTGAAAGATCATTAGTGAAACCTACATGTTGCACTTGTTGGAATAGATTTCATTGGTTTCATAAGTATTTTTCTTTTTGCCTGTCTTCTTAAAGCAATTCTGAAGTGGTGAAGAGTCAAAATTTTTGTAAATAACTTGGGTTGGTTTTCATGCCAAGGTGTTACCCGTGTTTATTTTGTACTGAAATAACTTTCCAGCCAAAACAAAAGCAAGGTTTCATCTTCAATTATGAGGCATTTTCTTTTGAAGTAGAGAAAGATTTTTAGAGAATAGCAGTCACAATTTCCTTATTGCTAACAACATACAAGGCTCTGTTGCAGACAGTGTTTTCTCTATTTTGGGAGATAAGAGGGAGAAAATGAAGCCTGACTGTATCTGTAGTTGTAGCTTAGGTGAATACATTTTAGTTATGTCAATCAGTTCAGTAGTGAAATACTGTCTAACCCGGATGGCATTGATTTCCATCAGGGGTGCTCAGATGCCTTAGAAGAAGAGGTTGTATTACCGTTGTTAGGTTACTGAGATGATGAAGATGACGTATGTGAAGAGGAATTCTGCAAGACTGTTGACAGGCTAGAGTAAAATCTAGCATTTGTGAAACTGGCAGTATATGGCCTATAGCTAATGGAAGTAAAAAGAGAGTTCTGTTTTGTAGTTGTGTGTTTTTTCTTTTTCCGTTTAAGATGTCATAAAAGAAATTAATGTCAGACTTTTCTTCTAAAAATGTATTGTTTTTAAAAAAGATTGTGCTAGCAACTACCAAATTGGTTTTGGAGAAGAGTGTATTTGTATGTTTAGAAAAAACATGTTTTAAAAACTATGAGTTAGCTAGAATAGTTGCATCTTTGAGATGATGGCTTGTATATGATAGTACAATATGAAATATATGTATGCATGTACAAATTATGTGAAGTGGTTCTAGTATGAGTAAACTGTACACAATACATAATTAGAAAAACAACGTTGTCTTCCCCACCACTAGTTTCTATGGGTAATTGAATTTTAGTTAATAGTCTTTTTGGGTTTGTCTGGGATTTAAACTGTTGTGTTCTGTTAGATCAATAGAAGTGTTAGAGGAAGGTTTATTTAGCCTGCAGTTACAGGTAGTAGAGTATTAGAGGTCCTCTATAAAGCAGTGCTCACTCTTCAGCAATAGTGGGCAGACGAATGCAGGATGTGTAATTACCACGTTTGCTTCCACAAAATACTGGTTTGGATGTGTGAAAAAAAATCTATCAGGGTTATAATAGGAAGCCTTTATCTTTGAAGGTCAAAAGTAGAGACAAGGGAGCACAAATACAAAAGTCACACCTCCCTGTGAGCTTCCATAAGTATTGTTATGTATGTCTCATAGGCTTGTTCATTCCCTGTCTGGAAGGGGCAGTCATAAAGTTTTCATAGGTTTGCCCTATTGAAATAACTCAGTGAGACAGCCATAGTAGAAAGTTGGATTGTTTGTATTACAGTAGATGTCAAAGATAGAAAAAGACATAACTGACTCTGGGAGACCTATTGAAAATAATTTTTGTTGTTTGCTTTTATAACTTTATATCAGAACAATAATCTTTTTAAGGACGAAGCTATTTTTGAAATGTTGGTTGCCAGGACATGACAAGTAGAATTTTGTTTTGTAACAGAATCTGTAGTAGGGAAATACCTTCCTCATCTTGTGACTGCAGTATTTGGGCATCATATATATATTTATATTTTTTTTCTTTTAACATTGAGAAATACTGTCTGAATTGAACTTTAAAATTCTTATTTATGCTCTTTTCCTATTGTTTCTATGCTTGGAAGTTGTGGCACTCCTTTACAAAATATTTATTGGGTTCAATTAAATAATTCTTCTTAAGCAAATTTAAGCAAGGCCTGTGTTAAGTGATCTTTGGTGAGTTTGAGTGTGGCAAGATGAAGTGTTACTGCCTCAGTTATTTGTTGGAAGTTACAGTCCTCATACATGATTAGATGAATGGTAAGAGATTATAATTGGGCTTATTAGCTTAAATTGTTAATGAAGGTCAGTTTGTGCAAAACTTTTTTTCTTTTCTTTTTATTATTCTAATAATAAATGTGAGAACAGAGGCATCCTTGCTTCTTAATCTTTTTCTAAAATGTTTTGTAGACTGCCAGTATTGATGATGACAAACCCTGTAGCCTTTCCAAATGTTTTATTTCATATAGGCTCCTTTCAAAATCTGAGTTTATAATGTTGGAATTATCATTGTGAGAGTTGTTAATGTGCTAAATGATTCACCAGATAAACTTTGAGGTGTAATTGGCTACTTCTGAGTGTTGAAAATGTTTGAATAATGCTCTTAAAATGTATAAACGTTGGTACTATACGGTTAAGTGATGTCCTGATGACCTGATGTATTCTGCTGTACTAAATACCACAGCTATCCTTGGTTATCCGTTGTTCACAGGCACCTAATTTGTTCTAAGCATGAAGTATTCAATCTGTTCTATATTTGGAATGAAAAAAAAAAGATTATTTAACATCAAACATTAATCCATTTGTTGACAGACATGGTTTTTTATGCCATTACTTCCATTCCTGGATTTGATAGTGCTTTGATGAGCCAAAGACATACAGTTTCTTCTGTCATGTACTTCCTTGGAGCTTGAGGTAAAGATGAAGGGACAGTCCTGAAAGTAGCTTAAAAAATAGGCATAGAACATTGAGGAAAAAAAGCTGTTAAAGGCATCTTGCTTAAATGACTGAAGTGTCTGCAGAGTTCCGAAACATGAGAGAGAGCAATGTTTCTTGGTCTCATCCATTCAAATCATTATGCAGAGGTCACTTGCATAGACTTCTGAGTTGGTGTGCGTTATGTTCAGTTAGTTTTCATGTCAAATTTTTGAAATGTCGAAGTAATCTATCTTCGGGGTTGGATTTGTATTGCTCGCACTTCGTAAAATTTCAGAGTTGCGGCATGCCATCTAGCCAAGTAGCACTTCACGTTGCTGGGCTAATTATTGCTAATAAAGATTAGCAATTGTAATTACCTTTACTTGGTCTTCTTTTGTTGCCTGTGGTGGAAGGAGCAGACCAGGAAAGATCTCCTTTACTCCCCTAGAGCAAAAGTACCTTCCATTGTTTGCACTCTACCTGAAGAGCTCGTTTTTCTTTCCTGTAATCAGTGCCATCTCTGTATACTAGGTGAAGAGCACTGAGATCAATTGACAGAACTACTGTTGCATTGCTAAACTTTCCAAATTTAACAAATGTCTCTCCTGCAGGGGCTGTTACCTACTTGCAGGTCGTAGCTTTTATTTTTTCAGTGCAGCATTCTTTTTCCTTTCAGATTTCTCAGGTCAAAGAGGACTTGTCTCAGAATCAATGTACTAAAAGACAGTAAGAATTACCTGTAATTCTCAGAAAATATCAGAGCATTGAAAAAGGCATCGAGCTAATTTCCATCCATATCAACTGGGCCATTTACACTGAAATCTAGTAGAGAGGAAGAGATTTCCAAGGGGAGATAGCGCTGAAGGTACCAGTTTCCATAGGTGCAGCAAAAAATGCAGTACCGCTAGATTTGTCATCACAGACTGGCATTAAATTAACGTGGAGAAGTACAAACAAACAGGGAGCTAGGGAGATGGGAGGCTGTTTGTTCAGAACTCCTTCAAAGATGGAGAGTCTTCCAGATAGCTGATTTATTCAACATCTGAGCTCTGACAGATGAACTTTATGTAACACCAGCTTCTTGGATGCTGCATGACAGCTGATTCTCCCTGATTCTTGAAAGAATGAAATCATACTCAACACTCTCAATCTTTGAGGAGTGCTGCCTGTTAAAAAGGATGCAAATTACGTATTTTCCCTCAGATGGCTGGAGGGAGCCTTGAGTTACCTTGTTGCTGATGTACTGATTGTTGTTGTTCCAGTGTGGGATGAAGGACACATATGCAAAGAATGCAACTCTTGATGTTAGTGACAACAGATGGTAAGATAAAAAGGAACGTATGTCCTTTTCCCTTTGCGTTTTGTCAGGAACAGGAGGGGGCCTAAAGCAGGTTTACTTAATAGCTGATGTTACTCAAAAGAGCAGCTTCATGTGCCAGAACGCATAGACACCCTATGTGGCGGTCTGCAGTAATTCAAGAAATTAACGCTGCTACTCAGAAAACTGGTTTACACACTGAACACAAATTTAGACAGATTTCTCTGTCTCTTTACTCTGCGTTGTGTGCTGACTTGCTAAGCTGCATTCCAAAATTTTCTCATGACTATGATACCCTTCTGATATAACTTGGGGAATTTAGGAGATGGAAGTTCGGGATGATTCACTATTTTTTAACCTTTTTATAATTTGTTTTAAAAATCTTGAACATAGTTAAGTAGTTTTTCCTAGCACCCTAGATAATAAACAAAACTGTAAAGCAAAAGTAAAAAAAATACTCCAAAAACATTAAAAACTTTTTTTGGTAATTTTAATTAATTCCTGCTGCATCTAAAATAGGAGTTTCAGGAGGTAAGGCTGATGGGAAGGCACTTTGCCAGTTGTTTTCTACATGGTCATGGTCTATGAACAAGACTGTTGGTACTAAACTGTGTTGTATTTTCTGGTTCCAAGCCATATGACCTGAGTGACAGTAATAATGCTCAGTTTTACTTGTTTTGTTGTCTTCCTTAATTAAAAGTATGCTTTTTTAAGCACAAACATTCCTTCTAATGGGACTGCCCTCTAGTGATGGTTTTACTCGTGATTTTTAATTATTTTGATGTTTCCCAGCCGAAAGAGAAAACATTGTAATTTCATCTGGCTTTGTAGATAGCTGCAAAAATCCTTCTTGGGATAAATTTGCAAATAGTTTGATTGATCTAAAAAGGAAGTGGATGTACCTCATCTCTGTGGTCCAGTGGTCTGAAAGTTGCACCCAGTCTGACGTAAGATGTATCTTGTGTTTTGATTTAGGAAAATAGAAAAAGAAAAAAAGCTGCATTAAAAAAATGAGAGTTGAAATGTACCTTGTAGGACATAAAATTCTGTTTCCTAAAACAGAAACCTGTGCATTGCAGCTGAACTAGAGCTTGAAGTGAAAGCTGAAATACAGCTTGCTCTCTCATTAAGCTGAACGTTACCTTGTGGTTGTGTGAACTCGTAGCTTCAAATAGAGGATTAAGGAAGAAATATCTGGAAAATAAGTAAATACAACTTTGTCTATTTGTTCCTCTAAAACATTTTTTTCTTTATGTCATGTCCCTGAATACACCGAATATTAGGAATAAATTGTAGTTGTTATTACCAAAAGGAAGAATGTGAACAGAGGATTATGGGAGCAAAAGTATACAGAATAGAGAAAATATGTCCTAAAAAAAAAAAAAAACAGAAAAAGGACAAGGATAATAAGACTGAAGCAGTTAGACTGGAAAAGAATGAAAACTACCTAAGCCCTCTGTAGTTTTTCTGTATGCATCAAGCATGCAAAAGGCACACTTACACACTATTATAGTAGCAGAAACGTAATCTTTTTATCTCTCTTTCCGGCAGTGTACCTCCCAAATCCTTTGTCTTTAGTTTGGGGTCAATATATGCTTCTATTTCTGGCTTTAGGAAAAAGCCAAAGTGGTGCAGCATGTTGTATTTGTAAATTTTATTTATTTATTTGTTTTGTACTTCATATTTTCTGTGTAAAAGGGTTAATCCTTCTGATTTCTAATTCCAAAATCTAAAAGCAGGAAAAGATGTATTAATCTGTCTTCAGAATGAGAAAATACAAATAGCTTTTTTAACACGTGCATCAGGGATATAGTTTATAGGTGTAGCTTTTGAAAATGGTAAAAACTAAGGAGAAATCAAGCAATTGCTGTGGAACCATCTGTTTATGGTATCGTACTTTGAGTAGGTCATGATGAAAATTAACAGTTACATACCTGATACACTTCAATTTTATGTCTTCTTTTTTAAAGACACTTAAAATTTTTATTGTTTCAGTGCTCAGGAATACACAAAGCTAGAGGGAATAAGTATTTATTATTACAGTTAAAATTATTACAATTCCATAAGCTTAACCAGATCCACATACCAAAAAACTCTTAAAACCATTTCTTCTTCAGTTCTATGAAAACTTCATGTGAAACTGTACTGTTGAACTGCCTTTTTAGGTAAAGGAATACAGCTGCCTCTGAAATACCAGTGATTCGTAGTATACTAGATTGAGGAAGTTAGCATAGTTTAAAAAAAGAAAAACCCAACCCATGGAATTGAATTTTCAAAAGTACCTGAATTATTTGTACTGTTAGGCAGTATTTTCAAATTTGAGGAAAGCAGTTTGGTCCAGATAGATCTTTGAGTATCTTACAGAGAACCCGAAGTTCATAAGCTTACCTGCACAGTTTCTTTTATAGCCACTGAAGAGAAGTAGATGGAGAGTTTTCTTCCGAAAGCCATTCAGGTCATCTGAGATCTGAACTTCTAAGTAACTTACTTCTCTCCAGTGCCAATGCAGCATCTTCAAAGTGGCTTGACTCATAATGTACAAACTTTCAGTGGTTAGAATTGCATGACTGAAAGACAAGTCTCTTCCTAGCTGCTATGCTCTGCAGTGTTTCTGAAGGCCAAATCCCTCAGCTGTCTAGGTGAAACACAGCTTACTCCAGGGTGAGTTTTAGTTCAGATTGTGAGTAGATTTAAGTAAATCTCCTAGATGTCCCCAGTTACCATGCTTTGGTTGGCTTCTGATGTCAAATGATCATATACATGCAAACTGGAATTGTTTTGGATGAAACTAGAGGTTACACTCAGAGTGTATCCTGTGTGATACAAATACTACTGGATATTCACTCCATAACACAAGACTAGAACTAGTCTGAAGTATACCAGGCAAAACATACATAGTGTTTGTGTTGGATCTGCACCAACTCTTGCTTCACACATCATTGCTATTTGTGCCATCCTATGGGGGCATAGCCTTTGGCTCCTTTCTTTCCTCTGTATCATCCCAGCATGACACGAATGACATGTCCAGGATGGGCAGTGCAGAGAAGACAACTTCTGCTGCATTGGCACCAGTGAGACTCAGTCACCCATCCTGTTTTACTACTTTTTAAAATGGGACTAAGACGATGTTTTGCAACAGGAGATGCTGTTTCATTGTGATCTCACTAAGAAAGGCACACAGACTGTACAGTATCACTTAGAATGCCGTATATTGGAGCTAACACTATAAAGAAGAAGGTAATATGTAACCTTCTATCCCTTCAGGGAACCCTGGCTTGTACAGCATCAAATGGGCCTTCTGTCAGGGCCAGCATGCCATGCAGAGCCTGCCTAGGGAAAGGTTATCCCATTCTGGTTATTCGAACTCTCACAGGATTTTCTTACAAGAAGGCAACTCAATTCACCATTTCTACTGTTAAATAGAAAAGATGTTCACAGGAGAACTTGTTGCTGCAGTCCGAGATAAAGGCAAGGACACACAGTTGGTGTGGTCACATGTACTGAGGCTGCTCTGTTAAAATGAGCCAGCAAAGTTTATCCAGTGGTCAAGGGATGTGCGAGACAATGCAGACCACAAGGCCAAGCTCCACGCGCTGCGTAGCACAGCACAGTATGCACCTACTCAGGTCAACTGTTGCGTGGATCACTAACCCCTTGATATGCAATGGTATTTCAGTCTGGATCACTACAGATGCCTTTGCAATGGTATGCTACGTGGCTTTTGCAGAAGTTTCTGATACTTTCGTTCATTAGTAGAACATGAATTACTGAAATGTGAGACTTGGATTAGTATTCTACTGCTTAAACAACTTCCAGTGCTCAACAATATTCACATTCCTACTGAACTAATGGACAAACACGAGCAATATGTGGTTTCTGTTGGATATTAGCAATGGCTGTTGGGGTCGAACTCTCGCTTCCATTCATTCAGTGCTTTCGCTTTGCTATTATTGAGTAGATAATACACAAAGCATCGGTTGGTCAAGTTGTGTAAATAGTTTGAAAAGTAATATATTCAAAATAAATAATAGATGGTTTTACAGATAGTAAAGTTAACTTAGGAAACGTGTTGACTTGCATATTATTCAACAACCTTTATACTGCATGTGAACAGAGGAGAAGAGTGAAAGTTGTTTCAGCTGGTTTAACCAAGTGTCTCAGGACATACTCGGTGTAGATTTTACTGTAACGTTCTTTTACGGATTAATTTTATTTCTGAGGTGTAATGGCAGCAAGGTCCATTGCATTTACAGTTCATGCACTATATTATTAGTCATTGTACTGCTACATGTATTTTGCATTCCGTGGTGCAAACTTTTCAGACACTTAGAATGATTAGGGACGCAATAAAGAATTAATCCATGCATGTCTGTTTTCTTAGCCACCTCTTCAGATTTGACTGGAAGACTGCAGGTGGTGCATATACTTCCCATAAGCCAGCATCCACATCTCTGTTAAATTAAGAAATTGTAGATGTATGTATGACAAAGGTAACAATTTTGTTTGCCATAATTTCAGCTTCCCATCATTATTCTAACAGCTGATAAAGGCAGATGGAATTTCTTTTATAATTTAATTGTGAAATTGGTATTCATCTGTCAGTTTACTCTGTGAAAGACGAATTACTCTTTACTCACTTTCTGATTAATCCTTTGGAGAGAGGTGAGGGGGAAAAGATGATACTTCTTCCTGTGTGGCCGCTTTCTGCTGTACACATTTACGTAGTTCGGAAAGGTATTTCTCACTTGGTTGTGGCAGACGTGAGTGCATCGAGGAATCAAAACCACTGGATAATGGATGAGCTTCTAGACTCTTTCTTCCTTTGTTTAATCTTTTTATGCTCTGAACTTCATCACTGAAATCAAACCAACCTATTGTTTATTTGACTGCTAATGAAACTTCCCATTGTCAGATTGACAGGCCGAGGAGCTGAACCTCCTCGTTGACTAACCACAGCAGTGGCGGTTTAATACCACTTCCTTGCACTCCAGTGAGAAAGTGAGAGGATAGTTCAGTCCCTGTGCTCAAATTGATAACACAATTTAGAAAAAGTGATGATGACTGTTGTAGTAATTGTAATAATGAAGGACGATCTTGTAATTGTAGAATCGTTTATGTTGGAAAGGATCTTGAAGGTCACTGAGTCCAACTGTAATGAACCGTGATAATGAAGGATGCCCTAGTATTTCTCAAAGGCAAAGCTGAATGGCTTATATCTGACCTACTGACATGCCATTGTTGGCTGGGACAGCACCTAAACACATCTGGAATTTATCTAAACCACAATTAAATATATGTATTTTTACTTTAACTTCTTATAACTTGATAACTTAAGAGTTGCCCAGGACAAACGCAAACAACAAGACATGCCGTTCTGAAAAAAACGGTGGTCCCCTAAGCTGTGATACCGCAGTGCTTTCACAGGGCCCAGCACTCCTTACAACAGGCAGGTGGACCTTGGGGGTTGGTTGTACATCTGTGCAGAACGCTGTGGTTCACTTCAGGAGTTTGAAGTAGAAAGCACTGGTGTGGAAAAGACCTTCCTGTTTTACTCATATTAACCAGAAGTTTTCTGGCACACCTCGGAGAAGGGCAATGAGTGAACAAGTTTATAACACAGCATTTTTATTTCAGGAGTTAATTGGTCCTGCCTTCTTAACCACAGCAATAAAAGAAATAGGAATTTTAGTCTTTGCCATTATTATCCTTTATGACTTTGCCTCAATCATTTAAAAATTATACCCTATTGCTGCTGTTCATAAAGATTACTATATATGTCCCATGTTAAGAGTATGTAAAAAAAGAGCAGGATAAAAACTAATACTACTTTTGCAATGCAGAACAGATTAAGCAACTCGTTTCATCCCCAGTCTTGGGTGTTTTCCCTGTCACAGCCGGTTTCCTTCCCCCGAGCTGCCAGCCGCAGCCCCCCCGCCCCATGCACCCCCCGGGCTGTGGGTTTGCCAGGCCGGGACGGGGGGTGCATGGAGGGTGTCACCCCCAGAGCTGAAGCTGGAGCAGGGGAGGCAGCCGGCGCCCGGCCCGGCGCAGGGGTTAAACCCGCGACACCCAGCTCCGACCATGACAAGGCTGAGCCCCTGCACTGCTGGGGCAGCACACAACCAGGGGCCTTATACCAGCGGTGGCAAAAGTCATAGAATCACAGAATCATAGAATGCTTTGGGCTGGAAGGGACCTTCAAAGATAATCTAGTCCAGCCTTCCTGCCATGGGGCAAGGGGATCTTTCACTAGATCAAGTTGCTCAAAGCCCTGTTCAACCTGACCTTGAAACACTCCCAATGATGGAACATCTACAGCTTCTCTGGGAAATCTGTTCCAGTGCCTCACCACCCTTGTTGTAAAAAATTTCTTTCTTGTGTCCAATCTGAGTCTATCGTCTTTCAGTTTAAAACTGTTGTCCCTTGTCCTGTCACTGCAGGCCCTGGTAAAATGTCTTTCTCTGTCTTTCTTAGAAGCTCCCTTTACTTATTGAAAGGCCCAGTTAAGGCTCCTCAGAGCCTTTCTCTTTTACAGGGTCTGCACCCCCAACTCTCTCAGCCTTTCTCCATAGGCATTTTCGTGGCCTCCTCTAGACTCGCTCCAACAGGTCCATGTCCTTCTTGTGCTGAGGACCCCAGAGCTGAAGGCAGTACTGCAGGGGGGTCTGAAACTACATCAGCCAATTACCTCAGGAGCCAGGGATGCATCTCATTGAGTCCCATGGACTTGGTGTGCTCAGATTCCTCAGGTGGCCTTGAGCCTGATCTCCTCCTAAGATTGGAAGGACATCATTCTCCCAGTCCTTGCCATGAGGTTCAGAGACCTGAGGGATGTAGGAAGAGAGATTATCATTGAAAACCGAGGCAAAAAAAATGGTTGAGTACCTCAGCCTTCTCTGTCAGTTTTTACCAGTTGTCCTGTCTTATAGCAGAGGTACATTTTCTTTAATCTTCCTTTTCTGGCCAACATACCAGTAAAAGCCCTTATTATTCTTTGCGTCCCTTGCCAAATTCGGCTCCAAGTGTGCCTTAGCTTTCCTAATCCTATCCCTACACATCCAGGCAGCGTCCCGTATTCTTTCCAGGGTACGTGTCCCTTGTTCCATTGCCTGTGCCTTTCCTTCTTACAGTTCAGTTTGTCCAGGAGGTCCTTACTAAGCCATGCTGGTCTTCTGCCTTCCTTGCCTGATTCCTTACATGTGGAAATGGAGAGCTGTTACACTCTAAGAAAAATGTCCTTACAGAGCTGCCAGCTCTGCTCAGCAACTTTGTCCCTGAGGGCAGTTTCCTAGAGGGTGCCATCTCCTAATTCCTTAAACAACTGAAAGTTTGCTCTCCTCGAATTTAGGGTCCTGACTCTGCTCGTCAGCTGCCCCACACCCCTCAGGACTGGGAATTCTGTCAGGGCATGAGCAGTGCAGCCCAGGCTGCTGCTAATCATGACCTGTCTGATTAATTGATCTGTGTCACGTTTGACTGGTTACAAATGGAGAGCTCTAGGAACAAAGTAGAGAAGAATAATGGAAGTGATGGTAAAGGGAGGCTCAGATGAATTTAGGGGAGAGGTGGGGAGACGGGTGAAAATTTGAGAAGAACATCTAGGAGTGACACTTGAGAGTGGAGAACTAGTAGCACCAGAAGAATATTGGAGATAAACTCAGAGCTTTTGCAGGTGAAAGGTGGTGAAGTATGTAAGATGGGTCAGTTAGCTGTCCGAGTGCATTAAGCTTGCAGAGAATAAAAGAAGAAAGCTGTCTGTGGGAGGTAAGAGAAGAGAGAAAAATGAGTATGAAGCCTCTGTGATGACTGGAAGTGTGTGTCTTTGGAGCTTCGTGGTGTGTGTTGGTGCTCTAAGTTCAAAGCTGTGCATGCGCTGAAAGTGGGCTCTCATCTTACTGCTTCAGATGGTCCAGTAGCCTCTAGCTTACCAGGAATAAGTTTGTCGCTGAGCACTGTAGCTTTTCAGGCTGCTAGTTGATGTGACTGAATGCACTAGGTAACATAAACTGTTACTGTAGAGTGGACCATTGTGTGTGTATTGTATAGCTAACAGGCCAGCCTGAATGTCACTGAACAGCTCGCCATTTCTCATCAGGGTCCTGTCGAATAAAGAGGCAGGTGAATGATGGGCACAGTGTGTCCGAGGGTTCAGTAGGATTCCTGTTGCTTCGACTGAACCACTAAGTAAAAACAGTTCTGCTGCATCTTGAGTGTTGCATTTTTTTCTGTAGAAGCACCTGTATCTGTGGCAAAGGCAAGTGCTTTGGCTGATATTTATGAAAATTTGGTACAAAGTACAGAGGACTGAAAAGAGCAGTTTCTTCTGTTTCTCTGCTGTGAGATGTCTGAAAGCAAAAAATGCCTCCTTCTGAAATTTGGTCTGTGTAATGTAATTGTGTAATTAATTCAAATGTTTTTGTAGTTAATGCAGAAATATATGATATGCCTTATTTAGGGATTTAATTTTTGTAATCTTGTAGTTTGTTTCATAAATGCTAAAATTATTTTCAAGAAAGGCCTTGTAAAAAACTTCAGCTTCAGATTTTACAACTATGTGTGAATAAAGATAGTGATTTTCTTTGTTCTTATAGAAAAAATTTCTTTAATTGTATTTTAGTGATGATAAATTTGTTTCAGATACCCAAAGTAGCTTGTATGTATAAATGCTGGTATAGCTAATCTTTTGTATTGTCTCTTGTCTTGCAAAGTAGTTGCAAATATGTGTTGAATTTAGTTCTGTCTTCAATGAAAGTAACAGGAATGTACATCTTTTAAAGCACGTAGAGCTTTCTTTTATTGCAGCTAATGAGGAAAATTTCTCTACGAACTTTGAAATCATTAGCAAATTGTTACCTTTTAGTTTTTAGAACCTTATCATCATATTCATGAGCTAGGTAAAAATAGATATTTATCTAATTCATGAAGATTGATTCTTCACAATCAGATGTAATGTAGGTTTTGGTCCAAGTTTTCTGTGTTGTCAATAACAGATCTTCGCAAGAGCGTACAAGAAAGAACATTGTAAAAAGAAGATTCTTCTGTCATTTACAGTGCATTTGACCTCCTACCTTCTTTCTTAAGAGTGTACCGAATGCTAGGTGGTGCATTTCATGCCAAATGCTGAAGTACCTACTTAGTAGTTTCACATGTATGAAAAGATGTTTTTCTAGTCCAAAGACTTGAAGAAACTTACATTCCACATTTGATAATTTGTGGTGGTGTTTGAGATTAAAGAAGATCCACTGCTGATTCTGTCAGCATTAACTAAACCAGATGGTTCTCCAAGTGGGTAAATCCGGTGATTTAGAATAAGTCATTTTGCTTTTGCTTAGATTGTGGGAGAAGAACCTGAATATAACTTTTATTCATAGTGCAGTCTGATACAATTGGCAGAAAAAAGCTATTCACAGGAAAAGATTCTTGATTTTTTTTTTTTTTAAATGGAAATAGTTGAAACTGATTGGGCTAAGTTGTAGATTTTTGATTTTCATTCTGCCACCATGTCAACTCTTTTTTTTTTTTTTTTTTTCCCCCAGATGCACCTGTACAGCAGGGTGGACAGGGCCAGACTGCAGTGAAGATATAAATGAATGTGATTCTGAACCATGCTTGAATGGAGCCACCTGTTACGAATCTGTTAAGCAGGGGCAGTTTGTGTGCATTTGTCCTCCATTTTATACTGGTGATTTCTGCCATCAGCGCTTCAGTCCCTGTGAGCTGCCTTACAATCCGTGCATAAACAATTCAACCTGCTTGGCGCAAGTCGATGGAAATCCAATGTGCATTTGCAAAACAGGTAACAACTGATATAGTTAATCTTTTTTGTTGTATATTGTGCTGCAGAAAAGTTGCAAATATGTGTTGAATTTAATGCTATCTTCAGTGAAAGTAACAGTGTGTAACTTTCGAAGCATGTAAAACCTTCATGAATTACAACAGGTGTATCAGTTATGTTAAAAGACTGGTAAGATAGCTGTCAGGTTGCCTACTATTAATTTCTTATATTATAGTGCTTATTAAATCTATGGCTTTTTTAGATTCCAGCACTCGGGATTACTATTTCTGAGTCAATTGTTACAACAACGTAGAGATGGACATGCACCTGGCCAGCAGAGCTGACAAACTAAATTGACGAAACAGATAGACAAAAATAGACAAAATATATGCAAGTTGGAAATGGTTCCTTTTCCTGCTG
>NW_009636144.1:33928-49901 GCF_000690535.1 Cariama cristata
GAAGGCCTGGCACATCAGGGGAGTAATCTTCCCCGGCCTAATGGATAGAGCGAATTGCTCTCCGTATGCACAACGGGCAAAATCACAACAGGTGCTGACAGCTTTCCTGGGCCACAGCTTAAAAGCCATGATCTCTCCCTTGCTGTACAAGAACTGCTAAGGTGAAATGGAGAAACAGTTTAACTGTGCAGAACATCACTATGCAGTTCTGCATAGGAATTGAAAAATACATTAACGAATTAAAACTGCAGTGAAAATTTGAGTAGGGAGAGTACAATTACTGAATTTGGAATTTAGGCAGGATTTTGAAATCATCGCTTTTATACCTATAAATGGTGGGGTATAGGTGTGTCCTAGGGGCCAAGGATAGCAAATATATTAATTGCAATGTTACACCGCAATAGTAGTACTCATTATTTACTCAGCTGCAAAAATATGGAGATAATATGTAGAAGTAAAGCAGTATTTATAGCTTGGGTTTTTTACTGTTAGGGTAAAGGTTGCCACAAGTTGCTGAGTTAAAAAAAAGTCACTGGGGAAATATGCAAGTTGCTTATTGAAGCTGCTTTTTAAAAACAACTTTTAATACAGTGTATTATTTTGAAACCTTTTTCAGAAATGATCTGTAGAGAGACATGTAGCTCAAGTGTTTCTTAAGATTCCTCAGAAAAGTTGTCTTTTCAAAACATTTTTGTGTACAGTTTCTCAAGAATGCAAAAAACTTGCAGCCAAGATTCTCAGGGAACTTTGATGGAATCTTCAAGCATTCTTGCAGCTAAAAGTCTTCAGGGAGCTAGTAGTGGAGTTATGTGAACCAGTAACATGCATTGCTAACTAATCTTGGAAGGTGGAAAATATCTCAGTATTGAAAAGGGGTAAAAGCCATAATTCATGAAATGAGTTAATCATTCATACTAGGAAAAATACAGCCATTTAATTGGGACTCTTACCAAAAAGGAGACAGTAAAATACAGAAACTTAATTGAAAGTAGGTAATGGAAATCTATTTCTGCAGTTGTCATCTTTTCTTTTATTCTCCTGTTTTTGTCTGCCGTGTGCCTCCCTTTCTCTCCCAATAAACCTGTCATGATTACAGGTCTGATCAGAAAGGGCAATCACACTGACACAGCTGGATTACTTCAGGGCACGTGACCTAGTACCAAAAGGCATGTTGATTAAAAAACTTGCTGGCCATTAGCAGTCCAGTCATTAGAAGGTATGAATCTGGTTTAGGAGGAGTTACAAAATCTAGCTGTGCATACCAAATTCTAAAGATTAGCTTTAGAAAACCATATCTGAGATGGGTACAATAGGACCACAAATCGTACTGTTGATTGTACTTCTTTAGAAGGAAAAGAGAATATCCACTGACTACAGGGAGCTGGGATTGGGATGCCATACTGGGGTGGAGAAGACAAAAGCTGATAGAGTATAAATTGGGCACCGTCAAACGATGTAGGATGTTGACCTAGCACAGAATTATTACAGCAAACTGATAGAGATAATTAAGTCATGATTAGTAGTAGTATAAAGCAAAGCTGTGCGTCTTTGTTCTTGTATGTATGGAGTATGTCGGGAGTTACAGTTGTTGGTTTGCTTTAAGTATTTTTAAAACTTTATAAATAATATAAAGGTAAAACTTCCTTTTGAGGTCTCTGCCCTAGCTGTAGAGGTTTGCTTCCTGCAGAGAGCTAGATTATAACATTTGTAATGCAAAACTGGGCTCTCAAATCATGGGTAATGGAAGAGTGTTAGGCCATGAGTTTAAGTTAAGTTGTCCACACAAGCAGGTCAAACAGTTTAAAAACTTGTGATCTCTACAATTGTATGCTGATATATTCATGGTTGCAAGAATGTGGTAGGGTAGGCCAATATTGGAGAAGTTTAGGAATCACTGCACTAGGGGAAGTTTCCCAAGAAGTGTACAGAAAACACCTCTTCTTACACACTTTACCAGTAATTGATAAGCAAGGGTTTGATCAAGGCAGTTGGGAGGACATGGCTTTTTGAGCTATTAGGCATATACCTGACGTTGAATCCTTCCACTAGTTTCTCCTGAGGTGCTGCATACTAAATGCAGGCAAAACAGAGGAGGAAAGATGTCCTGGTTTTGGCTGAGATAGAGTCAATTGTCTTCCTAGTAGCTAGTACCGTGCTGTGTTTTGGATTTAGGATGAGAATACTGTTGGTACCACAGGGATGTTTCAGTTGTTGCTCAGCAGTGCTTACCCCGAGTCAAGGACTTATCAGTTTCCCGTGCTCTGCCAGCGAGGAGGGGCACAAGGAGCTGGGAGGGAGCACGGCCAGGACAGCTGACCCCAACCACCCAAAGGGCTATTCCATACCATAGAGCGTCATGGCCAGTATAGAAACTGGGGGGAGTTGGCCAGGAGGGGCCGATCGCTGCTAGGGGATTGGTCAGTGGTTGGTGAGCAGTTGTGTTGGGCATCACTTGTCTGTCTTGGGTTATATTCCTCTTTGTCTCTCCCGTTTCATTACTATTATTAGTATTTACTTTATTTCAATTATTAAACTGTTCTTATCTCAACCCACGGGACTTAACTTTTTCCGATTCTCTCCTCTATCCCACTGCGAGGGGAGTGAGCAAGCAGCTACCTGGTACTTAATTGCCAGCTGAGGTTAAACCACGACAAAAGGACAACTTAGGGCAAATATTTTATTGCTTAATTTATCAACATGTTATTCTGTTCTTAAAGAATTCCATTCTTGGCATTAATCTTAATAATAGAAATGAGAATTTACTGTAACAGAAGAGAAAGGTAGGAAACATGAGCGAAGCTGTAGAACATAAATAATGTTAAAATATTTGTAGCTGAGCCTGGGCAACTGTTCATAAATTCCCTAGAAGTTCTACATGCAAAAGATCCAAAGAGCAGTTCAACTGCATACATAAGAGCATTAGAGTGCAAATAAACTAGAGGATGAGCATTAGACCACGCTGTTCTAGATAATGCCAAGCACAAAAGTGTTAGTTTCACAAAGGCAACCCAAAGGGAAGACAGGACAGTTTTGTAAAAATCGTTCAGCTTTCTGAGAAGAATTGTGTTCCAAGAAAGAACAAATTACTGAAAAAAGTGTATTCAAAATGAAGGAGAACTGTGAGAGGGCATGCAACTACAAAGTGCAAGATCAGCAGGCTGGCTAGAACTGTTGACAACAACCGGCCTACTTAATGATGAAATGGGAGTCAAAAGGTAACAGTTACCATGAAGAAATGTGAAACCTGGGGAAATACAAGTGCATAAATATTACTGAGAATTAACAAGACAAAAAATTGCCAACATAAACCATGGGCCAGAAAACTTGTAGTAATAAAAGGCTTTTTTAAACAGTGACTTATTCTTCTGTGAGAATTATTTGTAGATGTATCTAGGAGCTAAAGCAAGGCAAGGTTAGTAGGAACAGCAGATATAGACAGGATAAAGACAGGAAGGGAAGGACAAGGTTGTTGAATTCAGAGGCTTTTTAGAATTCCTGCTACTTACAGTAGAAGGTAGAAATTAATCTCTATCTTTAAAATTAGATATAGGTCTTCTTTCATTAGTCCAAGTCATATCCTCAGCTCAGGATGCTTATGCAGGCTCCTTAGTGAGCCTCAACCTTATTGAGGCTCACTAGAGATGAACCTAGGGGTGACATGCCGTTAGCCCAGCTGAAGTGAATTTACACCAACGCACGCAGTTTGGACAACAAACAGGAGGAGCTGGAAACCGTTGTACAGCAGGAAAGTTGTGATGGAGTTGCCATCATCACAGAAACATGGTGGGAGAACTCTCATGACTGAAGTGCTGCAATAGATGGCTATAAGCTCTTTAGAAGAGACAGGCAAAACAGGAGAGGCAGGGGGTAGCCCTGTATGTAAGGGAGTGTCTTGACTATACTGAAATTGAGGATGATGAAGATGACAAGGTTGAGTATATGCCTGTACTAATGCTTATGGGGCTATTGTGATATCTATGCTGCTTGCAGACGTTGGTTCATAAATGGTTTGCAGGAAGGAGACAAATAAAATCCATGATACTGTGCTGATGAGTAAAACAGTAGAGAGTTTATGGGGAAAGAATCCTTGTTAGACGTCTGTGTTTACCTGCAGAGGTAAATTCTGTGATCTGTCTCTGCAATGGACTGAGGAGACAAAAGTGACCATGACGGAAGCAGCGGGTGTGTAGCTCCTCCGCGCTGCGTATTCCTGCACTTCACAGCTCACTGAAGTCCCATAGGCAGGGTTGAGGCATGCAGTAGCTGTTTCCCGTATTTCAGAGGAACAGAAGGAACAATAGGATCTGTCTCATCTTGAGTAACAGCATTTAATACTTCATCCATTGACAGCAAAACTACCACAGGATGTCAGAATTTCTATAAACTAAAAGGAATGTATCGTTCTGCCTGCACAGAAATGGCAAGCAGATTTGAGCATGCTGTCACAACCATTAGTGCTAGTGTTGAGTATGAGAAAACTAGGGCTTGAGATTAGATGAGCTGCTTTTGTGATACTCTCCACAGAACACAGGTGGTTTTAGACCTCATATTATTAAAGTAGCTTTCATGCCACCCAACTTGTTAAAAGTTGTGTAAATTGTGTAACACAAAGAACTGCAATGATTTTCAATTGGTTTTTATTACCATTAATTTCTGAAAGTCTTGAAATTGCTGTTACTATGGAAACTGTTAACATTTGAGATACATTTCCCTTCCTCAAAAAGCCCTATACATTTTCCCTAAAATGACAAATAAATGTTTTAAATTAAATACTGTCTCCCTTTTTTTTTTTTAAAAAAAAAAGCACATAATCAGTAATACTGCTGAGATTCTGTTTACATCTTCAGTTTTTCTAATGTGGCAGGAAAAATACTGTAAAATGTTTGACAAATAAAAAGTGTTTGTTTGTCAGACTTTACAATGACATTTGTCTAGCCTTTATCTTGGCCACCTACAAAGAGAAAGTTTGTTTCTTGAATTCAGTGTTGGAAATTTGGAGCAGGTATCTAATGGAACAGATAATGCCATTCTGTATTCACAAATGACAATGTGTGCCATTTGCTCTTCCCCATTGATTAGATGCATCTTTTCATTTAGAAGTTCATAACAGTTTGAACTGAGTTCAGAAAACTTCAGTTTTCCACGTAAAAAGCACTAAGGTCAAAACCTGCTTTTTTTTTAATGTGTCACTTGGATTTGACATGTGGGAACACTACCTTGTACAGTATATGGCTGGAGAGCTACATCAAGTCATTTACATGTGCTATTGATTTACAATTTGGAGCTGAAGTTTGACCCATGGGCAGTAGCAAAGGCAGCAAGTAGTTGCTTTTAAATGTGTGTATTGCTTTCCTAGGCACTACTAAATATTGCTGCAGTAACAGTACATTACAGCACCATGCATATTTTCAGGCTTTCCGGTAATGTACCACTTTACAAAACAGTTTGCTTAAAATAAAAAATACTGTGTTTTATAATTCAAACAAATTAATTGTATTCACAGTATAAACTACAAATTAAGTTTTGTTGGCTGCATTAAGTGAATGGTTTTTTACGTCCTGCAAATTTCTTTGCAACTGAGAAATGTTTGTGTCAGTAGTATGTCTGACATGTTAAACATTTTAAGTCAGTTGCCCCCCATTGTCTTTTTTTCTTCCCTCTTGCAACACATGAAACAATTTGGAAATGTGGCTACATGACTGTAAAAATTTCATCCGTACATTAATTTTCATTTTAAGTATCCCAGAAGATCACAGCTATGTGCAGCAGCAGTTGTAGCTTATATGAAAAAAAACTAGTGTATTGCGTTTTTGTGCTTGACTGTCACATAAAATACAAGAACGGTGTGAGTGAATGCATGTTAGACCTGTGAGGTATCGCATAGCTTCAACAAGCACTGTGTAAATAAACTACGAAGGTAATTCTTTCCTTAAACTGATTCCACTTAGGTCTGGCATTTTAGATACTCTTTTGGATCTGAAAGTAGTATGATTGGTGTCTGTCCAAGTATATTCATAGAATGAACATTTTACAAATATTTTAATCCTAACATTGCAGTATATGTTTTGAGGTTTGACCTCTCCTGTTTGTATGAGTGATGTGCACAGTGTTACACTTGTTTATTTTCATAATTTACTCTGAGAACATATATCAGGAGTGAATTAAAATTGGCTTATTAGCATATGCTTTTATTGAAACATACTTTGTACAGGCTTCATGAATTATGAATATACTACAGCAAGGACACGAAGAAATTATGAATGAAATAAAGTTAAATAACACTGCTAGTATTTTTCAGGTCCTTTTAAGCAGGTTTGAGTGTTTCTGATTAACCGTTTTAGTTGAAAGCAGGAGTTTTTACTGAACTCTTATATAAAAATTGCTAGAAATGTTAAGAATTCCATAGAAAAAGTTACTGCATGAGTTCAGAAGTTTTCATTGTGGATCAGAAAATCTTCTAAATAGTTCTATGTAATTTTTAACGGTATATGTCATTTAAAAAAAAGTACTTTTTTTTATAAAAAAGAACTGAGCTAATTTGTGTCAGTTAAAAAAAGACAATATCCCATAGGAAATTGAACACATAGATTGCTTATTTCATAATGTAGATAGCCAGTAAAATTTTGTGATGAAAATGTTCTTTTTCTCCATTTGTAGGAATAATAGGTAATGTATGTTTACTTATTTTATGACTTTTTTATTTTATTACTATTTTTATGACTTTTCAAGGTAGCTACATTTTGCTATGGGCTGGAAAAATGTGTACTACTGCAATCAAAAATGTGTCTAAATGGTGTTTTATGTATTCACTTCAGTACTATTTACTTCAAAAAGACTATAAAACATCCATAACCCAGTGGGGATGACAGGCAGAAGCAGAATGATGAATGCCCTTTATTTTCCTGTTTATGTATTTTAATCTGAAAACTGTGATTTTTTTTTTTTTAAAAGATGCTTGCTCAAATGTTATATAGTATCATAAAAGAATAAGAAGCTATGCCATATAAATTCTGTTAGTATTTTTTTAAGTTTTGCTTTGTTAGCTTCACACCCTTTTCTGATTACCTTATAAACTAAAAACTGTCTATATATCTCTAAGTTATTTATAGTATTACACAGGTTTATTTTCAGTGTACCACTTTTCAGTGAAGTCCCGTTTCCCCTGCCCATTGATACCGTCTTCTGCTCTGTAACAAAACTTAGTTTCAGAAATGTCAAATATTACAAATAAATGAGAAGTCACAGATGAGGAGGGTGGCTACAACAGTCTCTCAAATTCACTATGCCCTCCAATTTCTTAATCAAACAAGAGTCAGAGAAACGAGTTACCGTCTTTTCTGTTCTTACTCGGTGGCACTGGGGTGGCATGTGTCAAAAGAACAATAACTGATTATTTTGTGTGTGTCTCAGTGCTGTCTACTTGATGTAACCAGATCTAGTACTGAACATTGAATTAGCATGCCACAGCCCGAGTTATAGTCCTTTCACCTTTCTTTTTTCCTTGATCAAACTTCAGGCAAATACAGATGAAGGCTCAAGGTGCAGTATTAAGATGCAGATTACACACGCTACAGATAAGAAAAGCATTTGGATCATTCACCCTGGTTCGGGCCCATTTGCAAATAATAAACTAAACCATTCAGAATACAACAAGGTTGCCTGTGCTGAGGAAGCTACTTCAAAGCAGTACACTGGGACAGAAAATTTTTGTCCCCTATTATGGCAATTCCTTTACAAAGTTTTTGTGAAATGTCATACAAATAGGAAATAAATGAAGGTATCACTTCACACTGACATCATAAGGGTGTAAGTGACTATAATTGAAGGGTTAGTTTGAAATACATTCCAGGCTTTATTTTCCAGCTTTGAAGCAAACACCCCTGTGAAGCCTTCAGCAAACGTTCAGGACTCATTTCAGTCAGGTCTAGCCAGGAAAAAACCCTGGTAAGAAGAAAATAGCAGCTGCTTTGAAGTGGGCTGATGTTTAGATCATACATTGGAGCACCAGCAGAGATTCCTCTCTACAGCTTTCTGTGCAACTCTGACTGAGCCACTTAATTTTTCCAGTAATGATTTTCTCTAGATAAAAATAAGCCATACTGTTCTAACTGTGATCTTTCATGATTTCCCCACTTTCATGAAGTACTTCGAAAACCACAACTACATAATATGACAATAAAAGTCATTACTATCCTTGTTTCAGTATCTAAAAAAGTACTGATAATAATTTTTACATGTTATTTTAATAGAGAATCCAGTAAAACCTTCATCATACTATATGAATATACATTGAATTTCAGTGGTGGTTTTTATAGTTGTTTTAATTTAATTTTGATATCTAAATGGTGTTCAGAAGCACTTTCGTGAACACCGTAAATGCTCTTTTAGTCGGTCTGCTCTCAGGGGTCATGTGTATTGTAGTTGTTACAGAGCAAATAGTTCATTCATTGTAATGGTTTCATTACTACATATATTCAATTTGTGCAAAATTCAACTAAGTAGCTATAGTTTATCCACTGTATATAATTTTAACACAACTGTGTATGTAGTAGAACATTTATTTATGTGAATGTTTTAAGATATAGTACGTTGTCTAAGAGCAAAAGTAGTATTCTTATAGCACTGAAAAATCTCTTTATTTCTCTTTAGCACATATTCTGGGATGTTTACACAGGTAAATGTAATGTGTTATGCAAGTAATGGACTGTGCAGATAAGGTCTTGATCACATTTTTTCTTTGTTTCAATATTAAAAACAGTGAAATGTTTGGATTTTTTTTTTTTTCATCTACTGACTGCTTTGAATAAATGTGGTCTCTCTAACTTCCATTATGCCGTGTAACATATCGTTCCACACTCCCCAAGAAAGCCTTTTCAGTCCTTCACAATGGGTTACATTTCCCCAGTATGTTTAGCCAGGTGCTCCATCCAAATCTCTTCGCTTGGGTTCATTAAAGTATGTTAAGACGACTTACGCTCTCTGGAAATGAACCTGTTGAAGCTAAGGAACAAAAGTAATTGGAGAAAGTCCTTTTAGGATTACATCCAGTTGCTGCCCCTGATCTCGGAGTCAGAGAGCCGTGAGGGCTGGCTGCTCCAGAAGCGAAGGCAAGCCAGGAGTCTTGCCAGGGCTGCCGGGGCAGGGACCTCTCTGTCGAGGGTCCTGTCTGAGAGCGTCTGGAGGAGGCGGGCAGGGCAGGGCCGGTGACAGTGTGCAGCATCAGCGCAGTGTGCCAGGTGGCCAGGCAAGGCTGCAGGGACGAGGGCAGGTCCAAGGTCAAGGCAGGGAGCTACTCTGAGGGCCAGAGTCAGCAGCCTGGTAAACAGGTACATGGCTGGGCGCCTGCATGGCTGCAACATGGGTGGGTCAGATACCAAGGGCAAAGAGCCTCAGCTTAGATGCTGCCAAGAGAAGTTCAGCTCTGCTGTTTCTTTAACAGATTCAAGGGCAGCTGAGGTTTCTCAGCCTGCCACTTGCATTGTCCAAGTTGGTCCTGAGCTCAGACAGCCAAACTTCCAAGAGGGTCTGTGACCCTTATATTCACGTTGTGTAGTAGAATTCACTCATTCACGGTTAATACAATCTGTATTTCAGGATTTGAAGGTACTTACTGTGAAGTTAACAGTGATGAGTGCGTCTCCCATCCATGCCAGAATGAAGGGCTCTGTGTGGATGGGGTTAACCACTACAGGTGAGGAAAACTATTTGAACAACAGATATTCAGTATGACACATGGATGTTTATCATCTAACTGTTCTTTTGGTACTTTGCATGTGTTATGTTTGCTGTCCTTGAGTGATGTAATATGCCTTTTGTTGTGATGCATTTGTCACTGTTATATTACACTCTAAATCTTGTGGACAAAAAGACATACATGTACACCATACATGTGGACCTAAGAATCTATTGTAAGGCTAATGGAAGTCTTAGGAATCTAATACAAATATAACAAACAGTTGTTGTTAGTCCAGTTACAATAATACTAATAGTGTAAGTTGAAATTCTTAGAAAACAGCTTCATGAACAATGTAATTGTAATTACTATATAAGAAATCTTATAATTATCTAGCCCTTATCTCTGTTGTTACGATTACCCTTACAATGTCTGTCTGGGTCCTATGATCAGTGATTTCAGTCTTCCCCAAGAAGAACTGACAGTGTTAACTGCAAGTCACCAACATCTGGAAGTCTTTGCCAGGCAAAGTGTGATGTTTAAGGTGGGGGTATTTTTTTGTATGTTTCCATGTCACAATTTACTTCCTTTGCACTGTTTACCAGCTTCCCCAGCCCACATGGACACAAAAGGCTATTGTTTGTCACACCATGATTATCCGAGTGTCTCACACCCTCACCATAGCTGCTATTCCCAGAGCTGAAGCTAAAGCATGAGAGGCAGCAGTCAGTTGGCTCCAGAGGAGGTGTCAAAACGAGTGAAAACCAGCTCAGGCCAAGACAAGGTCTGAGCCCTTGCACAGTGAGGTCAGCACAAAGCTTGTGGCCTTCAGCTAATAAGGGCAAGAATCTGATTTCCTGGGCTGCAGTTGCTGTACTTGTGAAGCTTGTTAAAGTGCAGCACTTGATAATCATCAGAAAACCACAAACATAATTTTGGAACCACCTGATTCGTACCCCTCAAAATCTGCCACATTTTTCTGGAATCTTTTTACATTAAACTAAAAAGTAATATAGTGACGTCCTTTTTGCTAGGTGCTCCTGCCAGCATGGCTTTACTGGGATGCTATGTGAAGTGGAGATTAATGAATGCTTATCAAGACCCTGCAAAAACAATGGAACTTGCCTGGATCTTGTAAACAGGTTGGTTACTACTAAATGAAAAGCAATTCCCTGATTTCTTTATGTATAAAGTCTGCTTGCTGCTTGAGGTTTGGATGGGACCTTCAGCATATGACAAGGATTCTGTGCTAAAATGAGGTAGGCAAATGCTACTGGCTCAGCTGTTTGTTTCTTACGTGACCTGAGAGGAAAATAGAAAGAAAACTCTTTAGCACATCTTGTTCTTTTCCTCCTTGCCTTTTTTTTCTCTTTTTAAAATTTTGAGTAAGAGTGAAATACAGGAAAATTGATCTTCAGTTAGATTGCTACATCCCTCTTTTCCACTTCCAACAATGACCTTTTCTAATGAAATATTTACTTAAAGTCAAGTGTAAGCAAAAGAAAAATTTGTGTCTGAAGTTTGTTCCACAACACTCTACAGTTATTCAGAGACTTGTGTCAAAAGAACATTAGCCCTTAAGTCATTCCTTATACCTCCAGCTAAAATTGACTTTGCGTGATTTTTCTTCTGTTAATTTAAAAAAACCTAAATCTCTCTGCTTGCTTCAGAAACATGGAAATGAGAAAAGTCTGTTAATTATTTTAATATGGATGATGATTAGGGACACCAGCTTGACATCAGGACATACATACAGCATCAGAATATTGGAATAGATCGTGTTGTTTGCTTGTGTTGACTGACCCGATTTTCCCTTTTCTGAAGATTCATCTGTAGTTGTGCACCTGGATACTACGGGTCTCTGTGTGAGATGGATGTAAATGAGTGCGAAACTTTGCCTTGCTTGCATGGAGGAAGCTGCATCAACAGGCTTGGAGGCTATCAGTGTTTCTGTCCCCCTGGATTCACAGGTACGGTCTGCTGTCTGCCACAGTGGAGAAGGCTATTGCAGAGGTTTTACATGTTTTTAATTTTATAGCAATGGCCTCAACTAAGTCAAGGAAGAGTACACAGGATCATCTCCTCATTGGAGGATGAATCAATGTTAATTCAAATAGAACTTTGATCCAATTCTTGCTAAGTAGCTCGAGATGTTTTTTATATTAAGACTTGATTATTGTTTTCTTTAGTCACTCATACATTTTGGCTGTAACACATTAAAAGAGAGATTGTATAGTGCAAAGAAAATCAATGTTTTCTGAACTCAGCCAAGAAAAGAAACCATTACAATAGATACAGAATAAATTTTACAAACCAAATAAAATCCTACCTTCTCATTTGAGTTTTCACAGGACCTTGGTAACACTTTGACTTTGCTGACCTGTTGGACTGACACTGTTGCCTTTAGTGTTAATTTTTACATTTTTAGAGAACTAGTGACAAAATATTTAATGGGTAGAGATGCAGTAAAATTTCTCTGAAATGATGTTGACATTTATGTAAATGCTCTGCGTGCTGCAGAACAAGTAGTTCATAGTTAATGTTTTGATACAGCCAGCTTAAGCAACTTGAAAACATGTGGAGTCATATGACTGTTTGCAGAAATGTTTATGGTTGTCTGCCTCAAGTTGTATCATTTCTGCATTCTTTCTGCATAAAATGTTTTTTCCTAGTCATTTCAGCCTGTGATGAATACAACATAATTCATAAGATTAGAAAGGACACAATTCGTATCCACTGAACTGAGAAGAATGTCATTTCTTCACAGAACAAAGAACAAGTACAGTTTTGGGAATATCTCTGTAGCTGTATATCCTTCTTCCATTCACCACAAACTTTAGTCCACATACTGCTTGTGCAGTGTTCCTCAAAATTATCCTTGGTATTTCAGCAAAAATTGGAAAAAATCTATGTAATTCTCTTACCTGAACCTTCAAAAGCTTCCCCCCTTGCCCCCCGTTCAATATTTTCTTCAAAAGGGCTGTGTGTGTTCCTAATAATACTTCTTGGGTATCACAGAAACTTTGGCTCATTAGGCAGTGGTGCTGCAGATTTATAATTTTAACTTAAAGATGTTCAAACAGTTGTCTTCACCTCTATGTATATGTTTCTGTAAGAATTCCCAGTTATATTCATAAAAGACAAGACACCTGTACCTGAAGGGCTTATGAGACTCTCATTTGAAAAGGAACAAGCAGTCTGCAGGTGTGCTTTCCTTTTGTGATTCTTCATTATTGACTAAGCAGTTTGACTTGAGTTCTTTTGCCTAACACAGTAGCCAACAAGGAGAGGATGTTGGGTTTTGCTGGGGGTTTTTTGGAAGTTTTTTTTTAATCAGCTGTAGCAGTTGTTTACTATTGTAAGTAGTTATTTACTGGTACAAATTCTTTTAGTATATTTACAAGAATAGTTGTTTACTATTTAGTGTTAGTTGTTTACTAACAAGGGTTGTATGATATCCTGGTGTCTATCAAACACTGAAACATAACAAATTCATGATAGATTGCCCATCACATAATTATAACCAGTGATTCCCGCCCCCCCTTAAAGTGACACTGTTTGGACACCCGCTATGCAATATATCAGTTAGATTGAAGGACTAAATCATCCAATACAAAGTGTTTGTTATAGCAGTGGAACAAAAACTTTGGAACGAAGTTGCAATGTTAGCAGGCCCAGAAGTGGGTGTAAGTAATTTGGTTTCAAAGTGAGGTCTTTTCAGAGCAAGACATTGCTGTTTTGGATTACGAAGCAGAAAAAGCATGTGTCAAGTGTACGTTTCCCTGGCAAACATACAAAATTGTGATGTAGTTCTCTGATAGTTTGAGGTTTTGAAAAATTTTTCTAGCAATTACAATTCAAATAGCTAACAGCTGATTTTTTATATTTAATTTAATAATTTTTTTTTTTTGTTTTATGTTATTTGCACTACAGAAAAGGTAATTGTACTATTTGAGAGTACCAAATTTTGGAATTACGAACAGTGAAAGAAAATAATATAAAACTACAAAATATTAGTATTTAAGGTACTGGATTTATATCAGTATAACAAAATTAATTTATTTAACTCTTTGAAAGATAGGTGTATTTCCACTTTCATCTTCAGAAATTTCATAATTCAGGAACAGGCTTTTTTTTGGTCACAGATAAGGCACCTTTAAAGGTACATAACAGCGTGTATTGATTTCAGTCGTCATCTGAATTTCAAAAATGTTTTAATGTACAGAGAAAACTAATCATTGACAGTAATTATTAAAATATTACAGATTTATAAATTTGAATTGAAACTGGAAACAGATTACAATACGTTAAGTGTGTTAAGCCAAATTATGTTACTATATTTCATTTTATAAAAACTTATTTTAAAAGTATTAACTTTCATCAGACATTTTTAGTGTGTTTTCTGGTGATCATGTAATTTAATGCCTTAGAGAAAGCAGTCTTTAGACACTGATCTCTGTTCTGTAAGCTCTAAAATTTTGGTAACTGATGTGTCTCTTAAAATTTTAAGTTTTCTATAACACTATCTTACTTTGGATTTATTTTACATTGCTCATAATTTTATTTCTTTTTAAACACATTAAAAATAATTTATTAACTACTAAAATACAACTTTTTCTTAACACTGCTAAAATAGAATCTACTCTTCTGCAGCTCAGGTAGACTCTTACAAAAAAGTGGTCACAGTTCAGATGACAAATGCACAGATGTATGTGTTCTGTCAGGATGTAATTGGCAGCAACAATGGTCTTAAACCCTAGATACCACTAATAAACCCTGGTTAAAGTCCTCGCCCCAGATACTTGGGAAAATAAAGCTAAGTGATTTGGGCATTCAAGAAACTGTTTTCTCCCTGGCCCAAAATGAGAAGTGACTTAATAAAGCAGTGCTGTATTAGAAAGAGAAAAGTAACAAACGGATAATACCAAATAATTAACTAATCCTTTTCAAAAGTACATAGTTCCTTTCCTCTGGTGTTTTTGTTTTTGTTTTTTTTCAAAATACCTTCTAGAGATGACTGCATCCCCTCTTCTGCAGTAGCCTTCTGCCTACGTTTAGTTGTCCTCAATCACACTGGGCAAGGCCACATCAAAAGTGCAAATGACCCAGTGGTGCGAACTTTCCATCCCCAGCTTAACCCCTCTTGTTTTTGTCATTGCTTTGACTGGCCAGTGTTGCTCCATGAAACAATACTGCTCAGTTCCACTAGGTACTCTTGATAACATAAGATCTGAAGAGCTGATCATTCCAGCTCTATCAGCTACTGCTATTCTTTGGCTTGTATTTGCTCGAGCAGCTGTATATATTCAGTATACATCATTCTTGTTGCCCAGGAGGATCTTTGTAAACAAGACATGTGTTGTTCCTTCAGATCTATGCCTTCGGCATACTAAAACTACAGACTGTCTCCTTACGTTAGTTTGACCACTTGCTTCCAGCCACACAGAAACATCATTAGTTTTTCCCAGTTTTACACTCCATTGCAAAAAATATTGATTTATTTGAAATAGCATTAAACTTTCATGTTGAAAGACGCAGGCTTGGAAAACTGGTTTTGATGTTTAATGCTTAGGTACCACAAAGATACTTAACAGTAACATAATGTAAATTCTCTAGGTAGCCAGTTAGCTGCAGAATCCTGTGAACTCTTTAATTCCGCAATCTGATTATTCTCATTCCATACCTTTCGTCTTTACATGAGAAAAATCTGGCCTGGTTTATAGAACTAACTGTGAAAAAAACAGTGGCTGAAAGTCCTAAGTAGAATAGCTCTTTACTCAAGATCACAGTTGTTACTGCTTATTGTTTGTGCATTGGCAGTTCCTGAGTGTTAGGTATAGCAACATAAAACTGAAAGATACCTCCTGAGTACTGAACCAAAAGCCCCTTTTGTCAAAACGATCAGCCATCCATTGGCTGGAGTGATGAATGTTAATGGTGGTAACATGAACTGTTGAGTTTGTGCTGCAAATATTGTAAAGAAGCAAGCAGCTCTAAACATTATGCTTTGTAATGTACCAAATACGAGACTTAATGTATGTAGAGGATAGATCTTTTGAGTAAGGAAACACCATGCTTACATAGTCATCTTTTAGCACTAAGATTCCCTTTTAAATATGTCTTACTTGGGGACTGTTTTTCTCTGTATGACCCCAGAATCCTTTGGTTTCAGGAATGTTACTTTAAATACAGGAAATTTGCTCATAATCCAAGGAAATCAAAGGCTATGTCAGATTTAATTTTGGCTTCGTAGGTTACTAAACCTTCATTAGGGAATCACAGAATTGATTTGGTTGGAAG
>NW_009636145.1:0-3911 GCF_000690535.1 Cariama cristata
TCATGCTACCAAAAATGTTTTTATATTACTCTGAAATAACTGCCAAGTCACTTCACCCTGCTGCAATGAGATAAACTGACTCAAAGATGATCTAAGCTACAGATATACACTAAGGAAAGAAGACAGCAGCTCCTTTGGCTTCTTTCAATGCAGTAATTCCTGTGATATCTCAACACGTAACCAATGATATATTTCACTTTAAGTGAGATTAGAGTCTAAATATTCATGATTGTGCACTCTTTAATCTGACCCATAAACTCTATTAACATATTTCTACTAGTAATCAATATCCTGAACCTGTGGTCGTAAGTTCAAAATCCATTATCTTATTATTATTAACTGGAAGTGTTGGAAGCTTGTTGTTCATCATAATGAAAATGTTGATTTATTTCTCAAATATTGTGTAGGTCTTTTTCAGGTACATGTCTGTGTGTTGCTAATCAGTTCTTAACATGGGCAGACAAATCTCCAAGGGCTCTTGGGCTAAACCGAGTGTGGAGGTTTTCACACATCAGTTTGCTGCCAGCCAGATAGTGCTGGCTGGCTGATGGTGTTTTGCATAATAATTATCACCACAACTGTGGAAATCTTGCCTTGGGAGATCGGTAATTAAATGAACAGTGCCCACTAGTGCACAAAAAATTTTGTCTCGTGGCAAATACCATGGAGACCGTTATGTGCAATATATACGAGTGTGGAGGTTTTCACACATCAGTTTGCTGCCAGCCAGATAGTGCTGGCTGGCTGATGGTGTTTTGCATAATAATTATCACCACAACTGTGGAAATCTTGCCTTGGGAGATCGGTAATTAAATGAACAGTGCCCACTAGTGCACAAAAAATTTTGTCTCGTGGCAAATACCATGGAGACCGTTATGTGCAATATATATTTCTCAAGGTGATGACAATATAGAATTGATGTGTGTATTAAAAATGGTTTGGGTTTTTTGTTTCAGTGCAATTTTTCTATGACTGAAGAGGGCCATTTTAAATGTTAACCCCCTTGGAAATGAAAGTAACAAGCTGGTAGGTGCGTACTTCTCTCTTCCCTTGGCTCTCATATACTAACATAACAGCCGAGTTAACAGGGGTTTTGTGCATGTGTAAATGAACAGATTAAATGCAAAAGAAGGGGAGAACTAAGCTCATTTACTTATGTAAGAAAGCTTGTAAGTAAAGCAGTGACTTTAACCTGTACTGTAGACAGTAGAACTAAGGCAAGAAAGCATATATTAGAAGGTGTTCATTATCTTCCAGAAACAGGCTTCTGATATTAACCCATATTCTATAACCATATAGTAACCTTACTATTTAAAGCATCTGTCTTTTGTAGAAATGTATTGAACTTGAAAGAGGTATATACCACATGTGTTTGGTTTTGAGGACAGGTGGATATTTGTTTGGCATTAAATTCTTACATAATTGCCAGTATATTTTTTGTATGGTCATACTGCTCCAAGTTGTTTTAGGTAGGACAAGTCCAAATATTCTCATATGTCATTGGACGTGAGAAGTGCTGAGGCTTGGAGCAATCATTAATCTCTTTGGATTTTTGTTCCACAGTATTTTACAGCTGCCTCAGAGAAAGCTTCATGTTGGAGTTTCCATCTGTCTTTGCTCCTGAAGAGATGAGCTGTAAATCTGTCTTTGTTTTACATTGTGAGACTAATCTTTGCATGTGTTAGGACCACACCACTGGAAGCTTTGAAAAAAAGAATTAAGACCTTGAATTTGACTAAGAAGTTTAGGGAAAGTATGATGAGAGCAAACAATGGTTCTAGTAGGCTTGTAAGAGCCCATGTTGCTAGAAATACGTGTAGTAGCATTTTGTATGAGCTGATTTTGCAGGAGCTGATGAATTTCTTTTATAGATACAGCCTATTGCTATAATCAGAGCAATTGTGACAAACACATGTACAACTCCAGAAAAACCATCATCCACAAATACAGGACAATTTCCATGCCAGCCAGAGATGGTGGATAATATTCCATACAGTGGTTATTGTGAAGGACCTTAGATAAGCAAATATACCAGAGTCGATGAACTAGCATTTTATGTGCTTATGTATTTGTTTATTTATTGATATATATTTTATATAAGCTTATTTATTTATTTATCTATATTCAGGTCTTCAGATCAGCTTTTCTCTCCCAGTGAGTGCAACACTTGTCAAAGCATTTTGGAATCGAAGCAAGCTTTCATCGCAGCTCCATATTGCTTTCATTTATACCCTAGACATAGATTTCTTTAGTGTGGACCCATTCCCATTGTCCCTGAAAAGAACAACAGCTCTTCCGTGACAGTAAATATGAGCAGAACTGTGTTTGTCATAAATGGCTGAGGTTTCTAGGGAGTCAAAGTTGATGAATGTGACAGCTTTAAGATTAAAGCATGCCAGACTCTTTAAAAAGCTGCTTGAAAAATTTTATGTATTTTACACAGCAATATTAAGCATAACTTCATTCTCCTCTTCATGACTTGTTAATCTTTGTTCATAAAGCATAAGTAAATACTTGTCACATATACACCCCCAAATAGGTGCAGCTCCAGCTAAATCTTACAGGAAAGATCAGATATTTCTTCTGCTCCTGACATGACTTTCTTTCCTGAAGGAAAGTAGCAACAAATCAGTGGCAAATGTGCATAAACATACACAGCTAAATGCTGAGCTGTGATGTTTTAGGGATAAATTCAAGCTTTCACTGTGGGTCTAATTCTACTCATACTGACATCAATAACAAACCAACAAAAATTGGACAGATGAGTGCTTCTAAAAAAATTTCTTCAACAAACCACTTTAACATTGTGATTTCACTTGCTGATTGATATGAGTTCTGCACTGGAAGGATCAAGTGACCTCAAACATAAAAATCACATAGTCTTATGACTTGAATGAAATTAATCACATATTTATGGGCAGTAGAAGATTAATGTCCCTTTTTCACCAACAGTATAAGGACTTCTCTGAGTAAGCAGGGAAAGTAACAAAGTATATTCTTTCCCAGTTCCCAGTAAAAATTTGTTTCTTCCCAAAACCATGTGTTGGAAAGAAAAATACAGTGTTTTTATTCTTTATGCAATATAAATGTCTACATTTATATTCCAGTAGAGAAGGCTAAACTGTGATTAATTCAACAGGATATACTAAATAAATCACTCTCTGTTCAAAAAGAAAGTAAACAAAACAAATAGTGGTTTCCAAATAAATGCACATGTACAAAGGTGGTGGATGCCAGACTCATATGAGGGACTTTACACACTGGCATGACAATGAATTCAATATCTGTACATTGCTACCACCTGCTCCACAGCTGCCGATGTCCTGGATGTGATGGGGAGTCCAGTGTTTCTGGACATCTGCCTCACTCCCCTCCTCCAGCACCTGGGAGCTGTGAAGCACGTGGCTGCCCTGGGGAGCTGGGGACACAGCTGCATCACAGAAGCACAATCTACGCCTGTCCTTTGGCTCGGGACACAATCCCCATGGCAGTTTTGGGCACTTTTAAGTTACCTGTGGTTTTGAGATGGCTGTTTGCCCATGTTTGAGGTTAATCTTCAGAGAGTGGTTTCTGCCGGTGCTGGTGCTGGGTTGGGAGTCAGGCCCCCAGCTCCTGCTCAGACAGCTGGCTCCTCCTGGGACAGGGAAGGGTTAATTCTGTTCACAAAATTGTGGACCTGTGGAAACGGAGAGCTAAAAGAGAAACAGTAGTCAAATGCAATAATATCGTCTTCTAACCAGATCAGGGCTTGTGGAAGGACAAAACTCCCTGGTTTTTCTGATGTGTGATATCTTTTTCTGACTCAACAAAGGAAAAAATCTGCAATAGCAGGATGACATTTATTCATTGTGCATAAAAAAAAAAACCAAAAAACCCCCAAAAACCAAAAACTTCTTCCCTTTTCATTTCTT
>NW_009636146.1:0-18253 GCF_000690535.1 Cariama cristata
CGGAGCTGGTGCCTCACGCCTCACCCCCGTAAATTTAATCGAGGAGGGGTGCAAGTTGAGGAGGTTTGTGTCGGCAGCTGGAATGAACAAACTGAATTTCGCAAATTAGTTTAAAACTACATTGATATAGCCGGCTTGCATTGCCGAAGAGTAATTCGTCTGCTAATTAAACTCTGAAGGCAGTGTCGTAGCGGGACGTGGACACTGATGTCTGAAAGGCTGAAGTCCGTTGATGAGAGGCTTTGGGAAATGAGAAACCCCAGATGCTCTTGAACACGTGTGAGCCTCGCGTGCCCTGTTCTGTTAGTCCGGCTGTGGGCAGCGAAACGGGCGCCTGTTGCCATTCACCGAGTGGTTTGTTCCCAACGCTGGTGTGGGAAACCGGGAGTCGAAGCTCAGAGCTTCGTTTGGAAGGGCTGTGAAACTGCAGGTCTTGGTTGTGGGGTGGTTGGATTGAGGTGGGAGTGTGGTCGTGAACTGTCACCTCGACAGCCGGCAGCGTGCTGGGACAGACTTTGAAGGAAAGAGTTAAAGGGGAAACTGAGGATGTAGTACAGCATGAATTTATTCCATGTTCTCTTGAAGATGGGTCTTGGTAGGTTCATCTGCCTAAACAACAGTGATACTGTCCCTTACTCTGAGGTTGAACTTATAACCGCAGTAGATCTCGTATCTTGAATCAGCTCCATATTAAAAAAAAAAAAACAAACAACAAAAACGAACAAAAAAAAGCCAAACCAAAACTACCCAAACAGAAAACACTAGCGGACCTGAAGAAGTGGGGTACTTAGTAGAGAAACTTGAGGAGAAGTTGAAGGAAGATGGGAACAGAACGTTTCAAACTGGGAGGAGTTACTCTGCAGTGCTTTCCAAGGACCTGCCATGTTTAGTCTTTCTTTGCCTGTTAATGTTGTTAATGCAAAAAGTGCTGATGTTTCATGCAGAGGTGCTGATGGAAATAGAGGTCAATTCTTAACATGAAAAGCAGGCGCGATCACATAGTGAGGAACCAATTAAAATTGTAACGAACTTCAGCAATGTGAAGTAAAAGGTCTAATAGTTTGTAAGCGAGAGGTTATTAAATCTTTCACTTCTGAGGAGGAGGTGGTGCCGCGTGTATACGAGCTAATGGCTGGATCAGGAGCCAGCAGTCTTATACATTGGGGTAAGAGTACTTGCAAATGTATCGGCAGAGATTTCCAGAAGAGAGAGAGGAAATTTGGAGATCTTCCCCAAGGCTCAGGTGAGGCTTTCTGGGATGCTGCCGTCACTCTGGTGTTCAGGAAGGGTGGATTTGAGCTGGGACATGCATGGGTTGCTAAGAGATGTGTCAGGAGGAGAGTTCGTCTTATTCAAGATGACTGGAAGAGCTCTGATTGTTTTGCTTGGCAGAGAGGGCCAGACCAACGCATAAATCTGTATGAAGAGTGGTGAAAGGAAGGAGGGGAAAAAGATGTAAAGCTGCTTCTTGCTTGCTAAAATAGACCATCATCTGCATTTCTGATAAAATTTGAAGGTAATGTGAGAAGCAACTCAATTTCATGTTAGTAGTAGCAGTAGTATGGTATCATGGAGAAGAACCCCTTCCTTGAACTCCCTACGCATATTTAGAGACCCCCTTAGGTTTTGTTAGCCTCCTTTTTGCAGCCAGGGCAGATTCTTGCCTTTCTGGAACGTCAGAACTCATCGTTGCACTGGATCCGTGGTGCGTTTCTCTCCTGTTGTGCAGAAGGTGGTGTGTGCAAGGACTGTAGGTGCACTTTGGGTTATAAAATACTTCCCGTGGCTACGAAGGAATTGCAGCTCTGTGGTGAGGACGTCCCAGCTGTTTAACTGAACGTGGCAGTAACGAACAGAACTGAAAGCAGGAAGTGAGGAAAATGTTGGTTTTAACTGAAACAGCAGTTAGGGATCCGTGCTACGTGGCTGATGGTGGGTTGGCTAAACAGTTGCCTTCCTGTCCTCGTTCACCAGTGGCTCAGTGTCCTATCCATACCTTTTGGGGCAGTATGTAACTTTTTTTTCCCTCAAATACAAAACTTCTGGTTCCTAGAGTCTCTTGTGTTTGAGAAGTTTCTGCAGGTTCGAAAGCCTGTTTTGCTCTTCACGTGCTCAGATTAAGCATGTGAATGCTTTCGCACTAGGTCTGGATAATGGAAAGAGCAGCCTGGCTGGCACGTGGTGCTTTGATGGTTAAGGAGCTTTAAGATCCAGCCTTATCGTGAACTTATGCAAGCGGGAACCTGTGTTTTCCTTCCACGTTCCTGCTTCCTTGAAGCTGGGGCTGAGTTTACGTATGTCTCTGGATATAGTGGAAATGAGTTGCTGAGGTGTACCTATAGAAAACTGGCGTGAGGGAACTCCTGGGCATGGCATGCAGTGTTGAGTCAAAAACCCGAAAGGTTGGACTCTCCTGAGAACAGCTTCATTGTTCTGCAAGTTGTGTTACCTTTTAAGCTAAACTTAACTCTTAAACTGATGGTTAAAGCGGTTAAAACACTCAGTGTGCTAGATCTTAAGAGTTTTTAGACTCCTGCTCTAAGAGATCACCCACAAGGCTGATGTTGGGGCTGGAAGAATACATGAGAGCATAGATTAATAAAACAGACAAAAATGTATCTTTGTGGATTTCCCTGTTCTAACATACTTTTAAAAAAAATGCACTTTTACATGTCAGTAGGATGAGTAACTTTCTGGAAAGTCTTCTTAGCAGGAGCTTGAAGTATTCTGTTCTATATCTAGTTAATATGACTGTTGGTCTAAAACATGAACTTGCCATTCTTTTCCCCAACCTTCTTCTGAAGCAACAGTTAGACAAAATAGCTTTGTTTTTGTGTAAAAGGTAATGGGAAACACCTCAGAATTCCAGAAAGCCGTGAAGTTGGTGATTGACACTGTTTCATTTGATAGAGACTCAACGGTCCAAGTTTTTGAGGCAACAATCAGGTACGTCGCTCTAAGTTTCTGTCTTTTAAAACAGTAACAAGGTTAAAGACTTAGTGTGTGTACATGAGAGAACAAAAGTAAAATCGTTGATAAGAACGTCTTTGGTAGGCTTTATTACATAATTATTCCTTGAGTAAGTTGTTTTTTAACCTTTTATGAAAATGTTCCATCGTTTCGTAATTAAAACAATTTTAATGAGTTACATGTGACTTGAAGCAGTGATACAATGGTAGTCTCAGCTGTCTTTGGCTTGCAGACTGCTAAATTTTGTTGTTGCTCTTGCAGCGGAGTCAGATCTGTGCACAGCAACCAACCCTGCTGGCAAGTTTTCTCTGTTTTGGTTTTCTTCCATGGAGCTTCTGCTTGCTTTCACTTTCATTTTAGCTGAAAAACAGGCCTGTCTGTCTTGGAGATGAGTTAAAGATACCGTCTGATTTTTAAATGGCTTAATTTTCTGAATGTCTTAAACAGCGTTTATTCAATTGCTGCTTAACTTGGCTAGGCTTTCTTTTTTCTGAATACTAAGTTTATATAACAACCTTATTGCCATTTGCAGGGGCAATGAGGTCTTCACTCATAAGTAGACTTAGTATCTTGCAAGGAGCTACTGGGTTAGGTAAATTCTGCAGAACTGGATGTTGGGATTGATGTGGCTGACAAGCAACATGACTTCTGGATGTTTTCAGTACCGGTGGGGGAGAAAAGCAGATCTCTTTCTGTAGCGCCTGTAAGGTGCACAAAATAATACTTCTGTTAAACATGATGCTGGTAAGGGTTTAGCTAGGTCCAGATCGGATTTAAAAACTGAAATCTTTTCCTTTTCCCATAGGGTTTTGGGCAGCCTGCTTTCTGCCCACATAATAATTACAGATACCAAACAGCCTTTTGGTGATATGACCATTAAGGATTATGACAATGAACTGTTGCATATGGCTCATGACCTAGCAGTGAGACTACTTCCAGCCTTTGAGAACACCAAAACTGGAATTCCATATCCTCGGGTAAGTGAGCACGCCAATGCAGTTGGGAAATAATCTAAAAATAGTGATTCACCTGTCCTGCAACTCGAATTCTGTGCCCTGTGTGTGCCTTTGTATGTGCACTTGGGGTATCGAACCTGCTCTGAGTTACAGTAAAATGGCATGTGGGGGAAACTGCACCAAGTTACGGTGACATGGGTGATATGTAAGTTGCTCCTTATGTCTAGTAAATGTTTTCTTTAGGCTGTTTTTTCACTCTGTATATGTTGTTCCATATGGGTCAGTAGTTATTTGTTTCCGTGCTGTTTGGCTGGAATGTGCTGTGCCCTGTGCTTTTTTCCTGTGTGTCATGCAGCCACAAACAATGCTGTCATTAAGAAGGTAGCCTAGGAAAGTGACTTTATTGGTGTCTTGGTACTAAGATAATTGTGATAAAATAAAACTCATCTAAAATATTTGTCATGCTGGGCTTGGAATTTGTAATTTTCTGGAATACTGCTCCGTGAGTACTCAAGAATACTGCGGTATTCTTGAATACTGCATCCTCTCATTTTAAGCAGATGCGCTTTGCAAGGAAGGGGATGTCAGCTCTAGTGGAATGACTCTAAACTGTAAAACTAACTAGCACCCGCCTGACTGCTTTTAATTTCTGGGGCCAGCAGCACTGCTTTTGCTCCAGACCTGTTGGGCTGTAGAAACATGAACTTTCACTTCTGTTCAGAGTCTGGTAAAGCAGTCGAGGGTGGTGTGACTTCCCTTCAGCATTTTGTTCTGTGGGGAAGTTGAGGAGCATTCAGTGAGGAAGCTCCTGGTTTCCAGAGCACTGAATGAGTGGAAGCAGTACTTGCATTACACTTGGAAGAACCTGAATGTTTAGTAGAAACAATGAAAAAGTGGACTGAAATTTGGAAGGATTAGCAAGTATAAGAGTAGCAAAATTAGGATTACTCAACCTGAGCATGATGTTACAAAGCTGGAAGATGAATTTGAGGAGTTCTTCAGGAAAACTTCTTGATCAAGCAGTGATGTGCTGACTTTCTAACTGTATACACGTTGCATCTATACATTGCAGAAAACTAATAAAAAGGCTTTATAGCAAATATAAGACACAGCTGTCTGAGGTGCAGCCTGCCTTCTTGCTGTTAGCTCTCTCTCTACCTGCTTCACAGGTCAATCTGAAGAAGGGAGTACCTCCAGACAGCAATAATGAAACTTGTACTGCAGGAGCTGGTTCCTTGCTGGTGGAGTTTGGTATCCTTAGCAGGCTGCTTGGCGATTCCACGTTTGAGTGGGTGGCCAGGAGAGCTGTCAAAGCACTCTGGAGTCTCAGGAGCAATAACACCGGACTGCTAGGTAATCTCCTCTGAGGTGATGCTATATTGACTGGTTCCATGTTTTAACCTACCTCAGTCTCCCATAGCAGAATGCCATCATGCTACAAGTTTCTTTCACGTTATTGTAAACTTTGTCCATCTGCTTCCTCAGTAGCTGTTAAGTCACACTCCTTGTGTACTCGTGGTTTGTGTTGGCCAAATGGCACTTTGTAATTTCGCAAGAAAAATGGAGTATCTGAATGACTTCTTGGGGCACAGGTTTCCAAAGACGAATTTTTCATGAAACTGGGAAATAAAAGTTCCTGCATTTGTATCCCCATTAGTATAATTTAGATTGGCAAATGACTAAAAGTACTTAAAACGACTGCATGTGTGTGCTAGTTCCTTGGATGAATGCACTGTAACACTTTACTTTGATAGTAACCTTTGATCATTCCTCCTTAAGACTTTTTGAAGATGTAGTACTTTTAAGTTCTGGTTCTTGATTATTTTTCTCTGATGTACTTGGCAACTTTAGTCTAAACTTTTTGTCTGTTCTGAAAGGAAATGTTGTGAATATTCAAACTGGTCATTGGGTTGGAAAGCAAAGTGGATTGGGAGCAGGGTCGGATTCATTCTATGAATACCTTCTGAAGTCTTACATCCTCTTTGGAGAAAAGGAAGACTTGGAGATGTTCAATGATGCTTATCGGAACATTCAGAACCACTTAAGAAGAGGGTATGTTATTTCATATACGGATCAATTCCTTAAGCAGTGAATGCTCAGCAAGATATGAGACATTGTACAGTGTTTTGTGTCATGCTTTAGAAAATCTGTGTTCTCTTTAAAAAACAAATCTTATTTCCATTGTAGTCACTGTGGAAATAAATTTTAATGTTCCCTTCGCTCCTTAGTCAGCTGATCTGTATAGCATTATTGGTGCAAAGAAACTAAACTGGTTACTGTCCAAGTTAGTAAACGTTAGGCTGAGAGAAGGCTGTAGAACTGCAAAAGAAATGTATTAAATTGGCTGGTTTAGTACTTCTTAAGGCCTGATCTTACCTAGCGTGACTCTTTTTGGTAGAGAGTCTACTGACATAACTTTAGGATGTGATGTACGTACCTTTATGAATTAATTTTTCTGAGAGCATGACTGATGTTTTGGTTCTTTTCAAAATTACTTGGAGCCTCGCACGACAAATCCGTGGCTCACTCTCTTTGCTGGTGGCAGTGCTGTGAAATGACACGCACGTTGTGTTCTTCTACAATAGTGAATATTTACACATGCTTGTTACTTGGCAGTCGAGAAGCTTGCAATGAAGGTGAAGGTGACCCTCCTTTGTACGTTAATGTAAACATGTTCACAGGACAGCTGATGAACACGTGGATTGACTCTTTGCAAGCCTTTTTTCCTGGACTACAGGTAAACTTTCATTCTGTTAAAGACCGAACGACACAGTAGAGGGATGTCAGAAAGGCTTCTTCTAATTCCAGGCTGTGAATAAGTCTAAGCATCTCTTCTGAGAAGAACTTCAACCTGTGGGTTTACGTCTGGCTGCTCTGATAAGAGAGTCTTAGGGCAATTCAGCTTCCTCATCAGCGTAACAATATTGGAAGGCCTGGGCTGCTCTCCAGTAGATCTGAGATACTTTTAACTTTTCTCGTTTAACCTCAGCATTTGTATATCGTGCTGTGAGGCTAGGCTCTGCTAAAGCTTTTAGCGTGAAGGAATTAATACATTAGTGCTTTTTTGGGGGATTGGTGGTGTGGTGTGGTTTTTTTTTTTTTGTTTTCCCTCCTTATGAGGGGAGTGTGTTATTGTATGGCATGTTCTCACGCAGAGCGGAAAGCAATTTGCTGGCTTGCAGTATTAAACGTGCATGTTTACGGCTTTGTTATGCTTAGGTATTGATAGGAGATGTGGAAGATGCTATTTGTCTCCATGCTTTTTATTACGCCATATGGAAACGATACGGCGCTCTCCCAGAAAGGTACAACTGGCAATTGCAAGCACCGGATGTTCCCTTTTATCCACTGAGGCCGGAGTTAGTGGAATCCACGTATCTGCTTTATCAGGTACTTGACTTTTCTGAGCTTACAGCTCATGTTTTGGCAAAAATGACTTCTTTCCGAAAGTCACTTTTTCTGCTCCTAGCCTCTGGCCTGCAAAAATTTAATGTCTCTGGATCTGCCTGTTCTTATATGGAGGTCTCTGTTTAGGCACTAGATCATTATGCAGCATAGTTGCTATGTTGTTTGCTTAAAAAATAGCCTTTTTTATAAGACAGACAAAAATGAGACTAAACAACCTTTTCAAAAAATAGCTGGCAGATTTTTGCAAGGTAAAAAATTGTGACTTCTTAATAGAAATTGTTGAAGTAAATGTAATAGCTTTCCTTGCTATATTGTCTAGGCACAGTCTGCAACTGGCAGAGGATACAGTAAACTAAAATAACTTTCGACTGCAAGAAAGTTATCAAAGAGTTTGAATTTACTACAAGTTTTGTCAGGGTTGGCACTAAGCAAATGTGAGAAGATTGCACAGGGTAATCCATGTTCCTATAAAGATAAGTTTATTGTAATACACGAGAATCTGATACTACTAGGCCTTGTTGTAAGTGTTATTTTTACAAGATTTTGAAGTTGCTGACTCTATCCCTTGTCTGTCTTCCTTATTTAGGCCACAAAGAACCCATTTTACCTTCATGTGGGAATGGATATCCTGCAGAGTTTGGAAAAATACACAAAAGCAAAGTCAGTCTTCAATTTCTTTGTCTTCTTTCACTGCTATATACATATATTTTATTATATAAATATGATATAGAATCCAGTCTGCCAAATGTAGGTAAACCAGAAAACCCGACGCTTGATGAAAACCACAAGTGATGATTTATTTATTGAACAATTATTTCTTTCTCATCTGAAAATGAAATTACTGTCCAGTGACAACTTTATGCCTTCAGAATTTTATAACTGCCTTTCAGAATGCATTGTTGATGATCAGTTGCTAAAAGCTGGTAGGGTGGTTCGTGTGTGTTTTTTTTTCCCTCTGTGGATCCTGCGAGAATATTTCTAACCTCATGGGCCCATGGTGTTTAACTGAAGTGGAGGGATGGCCTCTAAGATAGATGCTGTTGCATATCAGCTTTCAGCTCAAGACAGTAACAGCGAATCCTGACCGTAATACTGAGTATCTGAACTTCTTGCAAGACTCAGAGGGGAGATAGTGAATTTTTATTCAACTGTTGACATTTACTGATTTTGTAGACAAGTCTGTAGTAACCATAGGACAGTATAAAACAGTGTCATTCTGCGGTTAAGTGGGATTCAGATGCTGTGTAGGGAGTTGACTGAAAGCATTACAAGTGCTCTGTATGACAGCTTGCAGCTTTGTCATTTGTTAAGTGATGGTGGGAGGGAAGAGTAGGTAGCTCGGGAAGAAACCTTTGCATGAGACCAGGCGTCCAGATCTGGGTTTCTCATGTGCTTGGCATGGGGAGATTACCCGTTTTGTGCGGGGTGCCTTGAGAGTCTGTTGCTTCTTTGAGAGACTCCTAATAAATCTGCACAATGGAGTAGATGAACTGCAGGGTCAATGATTACAGTCTCATCAGAGTACCAGAAACCAATAATCAGTGCTTACTTGTAAAAGAGACTTGTTTCATTTTAACTTCACCCCTAGTGACAATTGGAATGATCGGAAGTTAAGGAATATCTAGGGAACGCTTTGAGATCAGAATGCGAGGGAACTAAAACCGAACTAATCTTAAATCTTGCAGGTGTGGCTATGCCACATTACACCACGTTGTAGAGAAGACAATGGAAGATCGAATGGAGAGCTTTTTTCTCAGCGAAACGTGTAAATATTTGTACCTGGTATGTGTATGTGCCTCATTTCAAAGACACTCTCTTGCATGTGCTGTGCACAAACATGGCACAGGGAGGAGGCAGGATGTTATTAATTAGAAACTGTGCTGGGGAAGAGAGGGGTGTAGGTGTTGGGGTGCATCGGACAGGGCGCTCTTCTTTTTTCTTTGACCTCACTGCAGTCTTGGGGGTTTGGGCAGCTGCCCAAGTGCAGTGTCCTGAACCGGTGTTGGAGAGCTGGCGTCTCTTTTGGGGGGAAGCTAGAAAGGAGAGGGAGCAAGACTGAAGGAAGCTACTGCTCAGCTCTGAGCTACCTTGCTGCTTGTAGCCATTTTGTCGGCCTCGCAGCAGGCTCCACTTTCTCCCCATCAGGCTTTGGCAGTCACAGGAGAAAGTGTTTGAGCCAACTTTGCTTAAGCTACTGTTCTCAGTCTCCTTTAGTGTAGAAAAACAAATAAATCTGTGACTGAATGGAAACAGTGGATGCCAGCCTAGAAATGTCTGCATAGTGCAGCTTAGAAAAATAAGGGCAGTTTAAGTTGTGTCAGAAGTTTTTCTTTTCCTCTCCTCTTTTACTGCTAAAGTAAATCCCTTGCATTGAAACTATTTATTTCCATTTGCTCCAACAGTAGTTACCCATTTAGCGCTAAAGGGTATGCTTTTTGTGTGATCCTTCAAATGCATAAGTGCATGCTTTTTAGCTTATTGTTGATGGGACATGAAAAACGTTGCACGCATACTATAGCTGTCTCTTCCATCTCTTGTTTAGCTGTTTGATGAAGAGAATCCAGTGCATAAATCTGGAAATAAGTATATGTTTACTACTGAGGGGCATATTGTGTCTGTGGATGAACGTTTTCGTAACTCACTGTGGCAAGACATCCTTCCTGGAGAAGAGGACAGTGCAGAAAAAATTAAACCTAACGAATTAAAGGCAGTCAACTTCAGCTCTAACGTAAGGAATAGGTGGGCTGTTCCTGGTTGCGTTGCTGGAGAAGGGATGTGTGTCACACTGGGTTAGGCAGTAGAAAAAGAGCCGTTTGGAAGTGTTACTTGAGCTCTGCAGTGTTGCCTTTATAAATGTCAAATATCTGAGAAGCTCCCTTGTGAGAAACACTTTCAGTAGTTGAATGAATGGATTAGGATAATGTGAGAGCGATTATGTTGAAGGTGAAACCTGTCCCCTTTTAAGTATTTTGCAGCAATTTGTTCTTTGTTAATTTATTTCCAGTTATTTTTCCCTTCCCCTTTTCTTTGCCATTAAAATTTTCCAGTGTTGCTGTGATGGGGAAAGAGAAAAGCAGAGGGTCATTTAAAAAAAGCTTTTTTCCTCAGAACAGTTTTGAGGCACATAGAGGTGACCTTTCTTAGCTAGGCATCAACTGAGTTCAGAGCTATAGATCCAGTGCCTATCGCTGACCAAAATAGGTAGGTTTTTAATGCAGAACAATTTCTTAAAATCTCTGCTAGTAGGTTCTAGCATGGTTCCGTTCCTCCTCCCCCCAGTCCTCCAGAAAAAGAGCATTATTTTAAACATTCACAGTTGTCATAGTGAAGGAAGTCTCAGTTGAATAACAAGCTGCAGCAGTTTGGCGTGTATTTGAAAGCTTACAGCCTGCACTAAGGGAACACTTGCTGCTCATTTATGTGGTTTGTGCTGTAAGTTTGCAAAGAGTGAAGAGGAGTTGGGACCAAAAGTGCTATTGGGTACAGTTTTCTGTAGTGGGAAGAAATCTATGGTTACTGGTGCTGGAACAATTACAGGGGGTATGAGATTGCCTGTTTTCATATTTGAGTTCTTAAAAATATTCTCATTTTGTTGACAGTGTAACCGAGTTCCCGATGAGAGGAGATACTTACTACCATTGAAGAGTAACTACATGAGACAGATTGATCGAATGGTGGGCTTGATCTGAATGGTTCTTCAGAGCAACTTTTATCATATGTCAGGAGGGGAGTGGGATTTGGCTGTTAGGCGTTCCTGTCCTCTTCAGCTACACACCTGCATTTGCTGAGTCACTTGGGTATCCCCCGTGCTTGTTAGTTTTCAGTTACGGACGTAAAGGGAGATCAAGTTCTCTTACGAGTTCAGTCTTCTGAGCTGTGGTAACTTCGCATGCCACCTGAATAGAGATTCCTTGTTTGAAGACTTCCTATGAAAAGTGTTGTTGCAAATGAAGGCTGAATATACTTTTGTTTTAAAAAAAAAAAAAAGGAAAAAAGAAAAGAAAATTGGCATGTGCCACTTAGCTACCTCTTTGTAGCTGTATTACAAATGTCCCTTTAGAAAAGGGTCTAGTATTTAATTTGAAATGATCTTGGGATTGGGGAAGGAATGGGAAAGTGCAATTTCTTACACCAAGTTTAATCATTGAATTATTCTGACTAGCAATACACAGCCTTAAGTACTACTCAGGTAGGAACCCACTGGTAATGGGTTTTGCTGAAACAAAAATGCTCTGTCTAGAATAATATCTTGAAAAGATAACTCCTGATCATATAAAAAGCTAGCAATATAGTCAGGACATCCTTCATATACACAGTTGTGTAGAACTGCATGGTCACAAGAGCCTGTAGCTACAGAAACCAGTAATAAAACAAATCAGGTGCCTTTTTTTGTAAGGGAACGGGAGGGAGGGAAGGGGAAATTGCAAAGCCACTCAGCTTTCCAAGCAGCTAACTTGGTGTAGCTTAGCTGAGCAGAAGTTCCAAAAGTTTTATTTGCCATGTTTCTAGTGCCTTTTCAGGAGAGATGCTGCTAAGAACTGGTATAACAGTACATGAAGAACAAACCATTTCACATTCCTGACAGCGTTAATATGTTAGTGCCTTAAGTTTTCTTCACTGGCAGGAAAAACAGCTTGCTTGGGAAGATGGGTAAAGTATTTCTGATTAGCTGGTTACAAAATACAGCGGATGCCAAAGTACCTTAAAAAGTAACTTGCATATGAGATGACTTCTCTTTTTTTTTTTAAGATACTGGAAGAATATCAACTTCTGTGCCCATCCCAAAGACTGTTTCTGGGCAGGATTTATTTTGTCTGTCAGTGCAGTTAGTAAAGGGACTGCCTCTGCATCACTCTGGGGATGGAGTTGGTGAGAGGTCTGAGCCTGCAGCGTGCTGCCTTCCCTCTGCCCTCGGAGAGCTGGGTACATGCCACTGTAACGGGGTCATGGCTGCAGCAGCTATCGCTGCTGGCTGCAGTGCTATCCCACACCTGTAACCCGTGCCTTCTGGTTCCAGTGAGGGATGGGCAGAACCTTCTGTTGCTTCATCCTGCCATCTCGAAATGCGGCTCAGATATGTTTGAGGAATAGGTGTCTATGAACTTTCAAGAAGAAAGCAGTTAAATTCAGGCAGGGCTGTCGAGGGATGAAAATAAACTGAGGCCAAAACAGTTTTTTTTCTAGTTTTTTTCTAGTGACTCCCTGTTGCTTACATGCTTTTTACTTTTGACTACAGTTGAAGTAGTTGAATGTTGCTGTTAGGTTAATTATTTTTAAATTCAGTCTTAAATAGAAGAGCAAACTTCATCTGCTGTATTTTCACCTTCTTATAACAGCATTGGTTTTCATAAACCATTTGTTGCAACTCAAAACATTTCTAATAAATATGAAGTTAGTGCTGAAGAGGTTATTGCTTGAATCTTGTAGTATACAGATGCATCTCAGGGACTTTATTGTAGAGTCTTCTATTCCATGATAGTTGGATCTTGTATTCAGGCAAAAAAAAAAAAATAATCCTGTCTTCTTAGTCTTACTGTGTGTGTTTTAAGGGGGGGAGGGTTGGAGCAGGGAGAGGGAAATATGTTAAGGTTTCCCAAAACATTGCCATAGCATTGCTAGCCTTGATGTTTGAGGCAGCTGGCAATTCCAACTCCTGTAGAACTGACTTTGCAAACCTATTACTGGAATGTCCGAGTTGCCTATTTCAAAGCAAAACATAAATTCAAGGTGTCATGATCCAAAAAGGTGTTGGGAGAGGTTCAAGGTATAGCTTCTTGACCCATAAACGTTGCCTGAGTGTGCAGGTATGCCGCAGTTTGTAACATGTAAAGAAGTGCAGGAGGATGTGTAAAGGGAGCGCTTTCTGCCGACCAAGGGAGGTAGAAAGCAAAAATATCTGGGCTTTCTGAAATGGCGCCGCTGGGCCAGATCTTCTCACTGTAGCTCTGAAATGAGCAGTCCTTGGTAGCGTGGAAGCAGAGCGCAGCATTCCACGACTAGCCATCGAAAGCGATGGCATAGCAGATGCCGGGACGGACATTGCCCGTGGTCTGTCGGTGGCTGCTTCTGGTAATGATTTTTCCCCGACTTGCAGTTTAGCTCTCCAAAGGTGCGTTACATACCTTGCAATTGCCTCTCAGTGTTTTGTGCCTTCTGAAGCACCTGAACCCTGGTAAGGGTTCGAGTCGAGTGTTATGCACAGAAATCTGTTTCAGAGCTTTCCTCGGAGAATAACACAACTATAATGAAGTTGCACAACTGTTCTGCCACTGTGCTTTTCCCTTTTTGTGTATTGCCAGAAATAGTGAGAGGTAGCTGTAGAATGGGAACAGCGGAGGCAGGTATCGCAGCCTTTCAGCCCTTACTGACTTGGACCGTTAGTAACCGTGCCAAATAGTGTATGGCCAGCTTCTCGTTAGAAACTGCCTTGAAATTTGTGTTGCCAAGGTGATCTGACAGTCATCTCTCCCTAGGAACGGTTCTTGTCTACAAGGAGACTGGTGCCGACTATGTGGTAAAAGGCTTTGTATTGTTTAAGGAGCCAACTTTTCTTCCTCTTTGTTTTAAAAATGCTTTGATACATTTTTTTATTCTGTAATGACAGGGCACATGCTATGCACTAAAATTAAAACTTTTGTATAAGTCAATGAGATCAAAATGAAATCGGTAACACTGCTGGAATAACTTGCTGAAACAGACTTTTGTATTTCTTGTTATAATGTGCAATATCAACTTCTCTTAATTAAAAATGCAATGTATGCTGAATTGTTGTTTTTCCATGAAGTATTTAATTGGGGAATGGGAAATTTTTAAGGGGACCAAATGCTCTTTCATAAAATGTCCTAAATTTCCAAAACTGAGCTTAAATTTTACAAATCTGCATTAAAAAATTAGTGTATTTGACTGCTTTTATGTGTGTTTTTCTTATAGTGTAGTTCTTGTCAGACCATCATGAAGCTTGCAGGTGATCTCCCAAACGCAGGGAAAAAGGTGAATTTGAGTGTGTATACCTGATCTTTGCCATTCACCAGGCAGGAAAACTTCAGCAGTTGAGTAGAACTGGGAGTAGGGGTGAGTAAAGGAGGGTCCCTGTTCAAGCAGATCTGTGGCTCTCGTTCAAGCTCTTCTTGACTTGGCCAATCTGAAGAGCTCGAGAACCTCTGGCTTCAGTAAAATAACAGAAGTCCCCAATGAGTTCTCTAGTTCTGTTGTGGGTGTCTGTGGCGGTCTTGTGTGTGAAGAACTTACATCTCCGACTGCGCCACAAAGAGGGGAGGCTGGGAATTCACTTTTTTGAGGCAGCCTTAGTCATGAACTGTCACTGCCAAGAGCATTGCTGTTTGTTACAGCAAATACCATGTTACTCCACTTTCTTAGAGGCTGGGCCTGCTGCTGGGTATTTTGGGGAAGAAGGAAAAGACTACTTCAACCACAACTTGACAGTTCCTTGTCTCCAAGGATAACTTGGCTCTGTCTTTGCCTTAGACCTGGTTAGCTCAGGAACACGTAATTGAGGTGTGCAAGAAATAGCTTGTGTTTTCCCCGGGGGGAGATGAGATTTCTCAACCACATCCTTGCAGTAGCACACAAAATAAGCTAATGGTTTGGAGAAGGGATTGCTCTCTGCTGAGGCCTTTCTTGACAGCTTCATCTGCCTTGGTTACTAGACACGAGATGCCTTCTTATGTATGCTGGATTTTCATCTAATTCAATTCGAGGGGCAGCCTGTGCTGAAAGCAGTGATTTGATGTGGAATGAAGAAATGAAGTGTGGTGGCATCAAGCTGTTGGCCTCCTGAGCAGGTAGCTGAGTCTGAGTAAGTACCGACCTACCTGCTGGTGTTTCCTAATACCACTTTCTCCAAGTTGGTCCATGAAGAACCTAGTGCAGGTGGGAATTCTGGACAGAGAACCTTGCTGGGCTCTTTCCCATCTATGGATAATTGTACCCTGGGAAATAGCTCATGCTGTGTTTAAAAACAGAGACATGCGGAAACAAGATACATGATCATGATGTTGATATTTATTTATTTTCTTCTGGATTTACTTTTTCTTTGAGATTACCTCTTCTGTTGTTTTCTACTTTGTAGTCCTGATTCAAAGACCTTTGAAGCTGAGAGGGCACTTTCTGTTGTCTGTCTTGATCAAACTCCGAGTTACAAGGAAATGTCTATTAAACAGAGTGATTGGAATTTCATAATGTTTTTAAAATTCCTCTGAATTTTTGAATGATGAGATTTTTGCCCTTCAAGTGCTATTTTTGCTGGACTCAGATTTCTAAGTCTCAATTCTGAAGTAAGTGTAAGTGGGCTGAACTCCTGATTTTGGGGAAAGAACCCACGCTCTAATGTTTTCACTGTGGTTGCACATTTACTAGTGGTGTCGCTGCCCTGAGCAACTATTTGCTGTCTTTTCTTATCTGGTCTGGCTTCCTTATCTGCTGTCAGACAGTTGGTTGGTCAATGTGTTACAGCTCTGAAGTGGGACCGGGTGTTTTGGCTGTAGTTTCTCTTAAGTCCACATTTAAGAAAATACTTCAGAAAAGACATTCTTCCCATTCTCGTTTTTCTGGCAGATTTGAATACAGTAAGATCGTATGTGATGAAAAATCTAAAGATCAAAAGTGTGCATCAGAATGCATTTTTTTTAGGGTACAATGAATCTGGTTAACCTCATATTATGGCTAAAAAGAAGTGACTTCTGGTAGCTGTGGACAGAGGTCTTTGGCTTGGGTTCCTGGGCATTCGGTGGCAATGCTGTAGATCTGATCTCCTTCCACCAGAGACCACTCTTGTGCCACTGTTCGTAGATCTCTGATGTATAGCAGCAAGACAACGGTAATGTCTTGAAGGTGGAGTGTTGGAAAAATGTAGTTTTATAGCTTTGTGGAGCACTGCTTCTCCTTTGCGGGGGGAGCTGCAAAGTGGTAAGGACAGATGGGCGTTAAACATCGAAGATGTGTTGCGCTGCCCGCAGCCCGTCCCAGCCGCACCGCTCCCTCGCTGTGCTGCTCCCCGCGGCGCCGGAAAAATCCTCTCTTCTGCTTCCTAGAGACTTTTACCTTTGCCTTTGCTTGAGACTTCATTTGGAGAGAAATTTTGTTTTGCTGATCGCCACTTGTTAGTGTCTATTCCCCTAAAAGAGATCAGCAAGTGTTCGCTGAAAGCTGCTTTGTACTACTTTTGCCTTATTTGTCCGCCACTTGACTTGCACTGATGAGAAGGCCATTTGATTGGAAAGATTATATTGAAAAGCATCTATTTTTCTTTTTCTTCCCCAAAGATAATGCAATTTCAGTTGCCTTAAGTTTTGCATGGCTATAGAAGGCGACCACTTGGGAGAGTTGCTGTAGCCTTACTGGCACAAGTTGGCGTTCCAGTGATGACAGTTGGTTGCTCCCATTTTGCAGGAGAAGATGGAAGGTTTGATTCTTAAAATAGTAACTCTGTGAAGTTCTGTAAAGTCACTTTTTATTTGGGTAGTGCTAATAAGGGTCAAAAAGGTACCCATATCCCCAGCCTGTAAGTGGTGAAGATGCCCTGACTGCCCGCGAGCTGCGCAAGTCACAAGCGGGAACGCTACTGACGGCACTGGGGTAGGAGCTGCCACGGCAGCTGGGTAAACTGGGAGAGCTGGGACCAGGCACGACCCACGCTTTTTGATCAGGTGTGGATTTACAGGGTCGGGGAGGCAGCACCATATTCCAGTCTCCAGGAGGAGCAATTGATGTGGCTGGGAGCGCTCCAAGGTGGGCTGTGTGCCCTCGGGGGGAGCGGAGAGCGTAGTGACGGCTCCCTTGGCAAAGCCCTCCTGGGAGGGCGTTCTGGTACGTTGTTAGAGGCAGATCACAAAATGCAGCGGCATTTGCACGCTCGAGGCAGGAGCTCTAAAAACATGAAAAAACAGATTAGAAAAATGAAAAAAAAAAGTGTTGCTTTATTAATATTTTTGAATAATTGAAATTACTTGCCCTGTAAAGCCCAGAGGCTTTCACAATAATGGCAATCTGCATACTATTTTTTTTTTATAATGTTCATTTGGTGGAATAAGTAATTCTTAACATTAATAGCTCTTAAAAAGTACCATGAATCAATTATCTTCATCATGTAACGTAGTGCTAGCAATCTGGCGTTATATGGTTTTGTCAAGGAGCTGTGTTTCATTAACTTCAGATAAAATACAAAACTCTATTTTGAAAAAATATTGCTTTTTCCTTCTTTTTACAGAGGAGATTGATTTTTAAAGCAGCCTTCAGGAGGAAAAATTAACTCTAAAAGGAGTTTTTAAATAAGCATTTTTAATAGAACAAATATCCCCTTGCTCTCGGATGCTGCTTAATGAAAAAACAAATTATGTGGTAGCTACATTTTTTTTTTTTTTTTTGCAAATGATTACTCCTCCTTTCCTTTTGCTTCCACACCCGCAGCTGAGTGCAGCCCTGATACACACCACGGCAGAGCCTGGATCTGCAGTTTGTGCACATCAACAGGCTTTTTGCCATTTTAATGTGCTGTCATTAAGCAGTGTGGTACTTTGCGGAGTGTACTAAGAATAATTAATCCATAATTCAGTGAAAGAAAAATCAGATCCAACAGAGTTGGGGTTGGGTTTTTTTTCTAGCCTTTTTTTTCTTTTTTTTTTTTTTTTCGCGCCTCCCCCCTCTCTTTTTTCCCCCCTGTATATGCCTCAGCCAGTGGATTTTGCACCCAGTTGCGTGATGCCTGGAGACTGATGGGCTGAAGCGCTTTGCTGCCCGCCGGGGCAGAGCAATTTCCGTGATATTCTGCAAAGCTGCAATAAGAGCCAGCGACGCTCTGACGGCAGTTTTGTGTTCACCGAGTCTCTGAGGTTGGGCGGCTGCCCTCCAAGATAGCGAGTGATGGCGATGCTGGCTGGGGGGCTGGGTTGTGCTGGGAATGA
>NW_009636146.1:18349-24901 GCF_000690535.1 Cariama cristata
GCCGTGTGCCCGTCACTGCTTGCTGCTGCTGTGGCCCCCAGCCAGAGCCGGTGGGCACCGACCTGCAAAAAGCCCAGAGAAAAGCTCCTTAAGGACACTGGAATTGATGCTTTTCATTTAAAATGGGTGAAATTCCTGAAAATAGTTAAAGTATGGCACGGGCGCAATTGTGCCTTGGAGTAGGTGGCAGATTCTCTCTGCTGCTTCAGTGACAGCTTGGCTTTCAGCTTCGTCGTCTTTGGGGGGGAGCTGGAAGGGCAACCTTCCCAAAACCTCTCCTCGCATCTTAGCAGCTGCCAAACTCATGAGAAGCTCCAACAGTAGCAGCATCCCGGTCTTCAACTAGAAGAAACCTTGAATAATACCTGTTCGCTATGATCCTTTGTACCCGTGATCACCCATAGCAGCACGAGCAGGACACGGGGCGCTTGGCTCCAACCGCGGAGACTCGGGGCTGGAAGCGCTCTGTGCTCAACCCATCGATATGAAAAATCCCCGTTCGTTAGGAAGTGCAGGTGAGCACACGGTCCTTTTCCTTCTTTCACGCTCCTGAGAGGACATTGCAAACAAAGATTTGAAATCTGGTTTGTCCAGCCAGGAGTTTCCGTGGGGCTGTGTTTCTCGGTGGAAATAGGTGGTATGAGTTAGGTTGGTTCTTTGCACGGCTGCTTTGCACCTTCCTCCTCCTCTTTCAGCACTGGCACAGGTTACCCAAAGAGGCTGTGGAGTCTCTGGTCGTGGGGATGCCAGTTCTGGGGGGCCCTGCTTGAGCCCCCAGCCTCACCCAGCTCTGGGATCTTCATGGTGAGTTATGCTTGGCCATAGAGCAGGGATCGGATCGGAACGCGATGTTCTCCTCGGGGGCAGCCCCAGGCACTGCAGTGAATCCTGCTTCATGAATCCTTCAAAATCCCCTTTAATTGCAAACTTGGGCGTAATGGGTGGTGTGGCTCTGCAGCTGCTGTAAAGCAGCTCGTCGTGGGGGATGCTTTGGTAAGGTTAATGACTCCTCGGCTCCTGAGGTGGCTCTCCTTAAAACATCCTGAAATCTCAGCATCTGGCGCTGGCTGAAAATAGGCGATAAGGAGAAAGAAAGGAAGTCTGACGTTAATTTTGAGATTCATTGAAGTTCAGGCGGTTCAGGTATGAATGGAGATGACTGATTTTTAAAAAAAAAAAGTCACCTGTGTTTCAGTGCAGTCTTGGTTTATCCCTGGCTGCCTTCATCCTGGGAATGTGTTTGCACTGAGATATTGCACACAGGGGCAAAGCATGGATGGGACTGTGGAAAGGGGTTTGAGATGATACATTTAAAACTGGAAATGAAAATGCTATTAAAAGTGCATTATTCATAATGTGAAAAATGGAGCCTTTCACTTCTGTTGACACACAGTTATTAGGTTTGTAGGATTTCTGCACCTGAATTTGTTTTGCTCCTGACACAATACAAATGAGCACCAGAACTTCTTGAACCAGGGAAGGGATTTAGTAATCGGTAGGACGGTAAAGAAAAACAAATAGACCTTGTCTGTTAACGTGCACTAGCCCTAGAATTATACAGTGCTGTGATGTGATTCTGATGATCCCCAGCTGAATGCGTTTTAATATTTTGGTTGCCTGCTTGTTAGCAAACCAAGGGAATGGCTTTTGTAGGGCTGATCTGTCGGGATGCGAAGGCGAACGCGGTGGGAGCCAGCGCGCCCTTTTCACCTGCCCGCAGGTTTGTGTTTCCTTGCTGCAACAAAAGCCCTGGAGGCTCTGAAAGGGTAAAACTCTTGAAGTCTGGCTTTTGTCAGCTGGGCTGGCAGCGTTCGTCCGCCGTGGGTGATGCTAGAGCTGCGTGCGATGGCAGGGGTGTGATGTCACGCACACGCGTCACAGCCCACGTCACACGTCCTCCTCGCTGGCAGCGCTGCAGCTTTGCCTTCGCCTCCCAGCTTCGCCCAAACCACGTTTTGGGGAAGAAAAGCGTGCTCAGCCCATCCTTTCCCTTTCTTTTTCAGTGTTCTCTCCCTTAACACTGCAAAGGTTTCTCTTCAGCGAGTGAGGAATGTTTCAGTTTGGTGATTAATTAGTATTGCTATTAATACAAGATGCGATTCCATTAGATTAATCTATCTTATTGGTCGGACTTTAATTAATTAGGTAATAAAAGTGACCCCCCCCCCCAAAAAAAAAAAAGTCTTGAATGCTGGTTAATGAAACCCATGGATCTACTTATTAAGAATTAAAACCTTTCTCCCTTTAATATTTTTCTGCATTATTAAACCCTGCTCGGTTTCTTTGTATGGTTTGTCCCATCAATAATGAGAGTCTTATTTCAGAATTGCTTTGTGTGAGCCAAGAAATCTAATATTACCTAATTAGGGACAATTCTTCCTGCATAATAAATACGGGAACAGCAAAATCAAATTGTTCCAGGCATTTTTGTATTACCATTAAAAAAAATCCAGTCTGATACACTGGATACCAGTTTTCATAGGGGAAAAAAAAAATAATCTCTGTAGATGAAGAGCTGGGGCTGAGCACCCTGGGCAGCCCAGCTTGGGGTGGCTGGAGGCTCCAGTGGGGCCAACACCTGCCTCCATCCCAAAGGCGCTGTACAAAAAAGACACAGTTTTGAAGAATTTGTACAATCTCAATGCGTCCGTCCCCTCCCTGCCCCTTTATTTTCTGGTGCGTAATCATTTTGGTCCCAACAGGTTTTGAACGGGTCAGCGCTTGCCGGAGTGGTGCTGCCTCCTGTGTTGCGGGAGGGATGCGATAACGCATGTTTTCCAGTGTGGTTCCTCAGCCTTTTCCTCCCTCCTGCCTGGGGCCGGGGATTTCACTGGGATTTGCTGCAATAAAAGTTCAGCAAATTCTTTGCAAGGCGCAGTTTTGAGGCTTTAATACAGAAAGAATCCAGAGGATCTTTTTTCATGTATTTCACCCTCTCATGTCAAAACATTTATGGTCATAGCTCGAAGGCGTGGAGGGATTTTGGAGATGAGCTTGGGTGGCTCCTGCCTGAACCCAGGGGCTTGTTTTCCCTGGGGACAGAGGTGACGGGGCAGGTAAGCGCTGCAGGGGACTCCTTAGGTTAAGCCCGTGGTTTGGCTGACTTCTGGTACAACAGCTTGCGGCTGAATTAGTTATGAGGAAAGGAGGAGACTCTAATCTCTGTTTAAAAGATAACTTAAAAAGATACAAATGGATGCAACGTGAAAAAAACCAACAGATAGATGCAAACAATAAAAAGAAGAGAAAACTGGCAGATGTAAGCCGTGTTCCAGCCCCAGGAGAAGTCAAACGCCGGTCTAACGGCAGTCCGTGGGAGAACGACGACGTCAGTCATCGCAGGATCCCTCCTCGCCCTGTGGCTTCTGCCGACGGTGACCTGCGAGTGCCAGCGGGGCAGGTACAAACCAAACGCGGGGCAGGCGTAGGCAGACGTGTCAAACCTTGGAGATCAGGTCGGGATGCTTTGGGAGGGGGGTACTGCGTAATTATTCACCCCGCTTTCAAGAGGGAGATCGCTTTTCTGAGCCATAGGAAGAAAAGAGTTATTTTCCTTTAGTGCCACAGTTTGCCGTGTGATGGTCTGAGGGAAATAATCGCGATGACGCTGTGCATAAAGTCTTACAAACTACAGCCCCCTTTGCTGTCAGTGGGTGTTTTTGCCGTTGACTTCACTGGGTCCTGGGCTTGGCTGTGTAAAGGGAAAATATTGTGGGAAATAAAAAAAACCCCAATCAAGTCATTAGGGGGCTTGACATTCCTTTCTGAGTAACCTTTGGCGATAGACTTTTTAGTTTTAAAATAAAGGTAAATGACTAAAATAAATAACAATTAAACCCCTCAACATTGTATAAATTATTGTAATTGTGTCGCCAGTTATCACAGAACCTTAAACCAAAAGCTGTTATTGTTGGGTAAGCGGCTCGGTAGTACAAAAAAATGCCATAATAATGCTGAAATGCTACAGCGCTCAGATCATCATCATCACAGAACAAAACTTTTGGTTAAGAAACCCAGATTCATTTAGAAATGGATAAAAAGACATTTAAACAACAAATGCACATCTAAGACCTCCAAAAACTGTAGCTCGCCCAGTGGTCGCGCTGGGGGAAAGCTCCTCACACCAGTTCACCTTCTCCAATACCAGTTACTCCAGACTGGGTAGCCGCTGCCCATCGTCACTGCCTGGGAGAGGGACGTGTCGATGCCTTCACTGCACGGCTGTCTTTAAATGTAAAACATTTCTGCTACGATGACACCCAAGGAATTTTTCTTTGCTGTTTCTACTCTTGAGGACGCCTCTGCAGCGGTGACGACCGCTGAGCATCCCTGTTAGCTTGGGAATCCCCTGTACCGGGGGCGTGCAAACCGAGGGCAGGTGGGAACGCTCCCGCATCTCTTGGTCCGTGCTGTACCTGCGGTCAGCCCCCCACGGCAGGGCACGGTTTGGGGGGACTTTGGTCAGAAGGGCAGGAGCAGGGTCCCCCCCATCACTCTTTATATTTAGCAACTTTTTCAGGTGTGTCGGGAAGGTGGTGAGAGCGCAAAGCAGCGTAAATGCAGAATTGCACCGCAGAGAGAGGAAGATGTGGGGTTTGTCACTTGGAAATGGGGAATGAATTGCGCAGAAACCTAGAAGAAAAAATGTCACGCTCGTAGAGATACTGCGTTAGCAGCAATAACAGGCGCCGTAAATTAGAGATACCCTGGAATTAAAATTTCCTCTTCAGGAAGTCTGAGGCTTGTGCTGCTGAAAAACCGATCATGAAACAATTACCTGGTGATAAAGCTGTGGGGTTTTAATCAATAGTGGAGGTTGTGTATACTTGCCTTTTTAATTTAGAGGTTATGATTTTTAAACACTCTTCTAAACCTTACGATTAGATTAAAGACTGCTTCGAAGAAGTTTGTGCTGTGAGGTTGTCTTACTGTTACTTCTCTTGGTCAAAAAGAAAAGGTTGTTTTATACTTCCAGCTGCGGTCCTTGAGCAGGAGGAAGGACCGAGGAAGGAGGAAGAACTGAGGAAGGAGGAAGGCCCTGGGGAAACCCAGGTCCCTCCAGGAGCCTCCTGCTCCTCTGGCCGCTTTGGCAGCTCCTGGTCCCTGGAAGGAGGTTTATTCCCAACTCCCAGCCACTTTTCCTTCCTGAATTGCACCAGGTATGACATATTTACTTTTGATTCTTGGGCCTTTTATCATTCACGTTCTGAATATCAACTACAGCTTAAAAGCAGGAGTGGTTTATTTTCTTGGGAGGTAAGTGAAGAGGCTTTAGGGATAAGCTTATGCCTCTTTTCGCGCAAAACCACTTCTGTTGCTTTTACGCTCCTGGTGCTGATGGGGAAATGCTGGTTTCGGAGGAGGTCTCCCTGTCTCGGTACTAGCAGGCATGCCACAGCCAAGGGAATACTAAGAAAATGCCAGTGTGACCTGTAACATTTCACTCAAACCTTGGAAAATAGAACATAAAATCCGATCGCTAGGAATTTTTTTCAGTTGCGCTGAATGACATTAGATGCAAACAGATGAGAATGACCTTTGGACTAAATACTCGACCGCAATTTAATTTTAAATCTGTTTATGTGAAATGCTTTTTGAACAGAGAAACAAACCGTAATCCTTCACGGTGCAGTGCTCTGACTCCTGTCAAACCGCAGTCGCGTTGTTATTTCTGTTTTCCTGCTGGAGAGGCTTGGGGGTCTGATCTCACTTTTTTTGGCTACGAGCGGCCCTAACCCATCTCTGGTTTATAGCTTCTCTGTCGCAACTTCCAGGCTATTGTAGCAGGGAGCCTGCCGCTATAATTACAATTGTGTAATTTATCTTTGCTTCTCAGCTTCTCCAGCGTAATTTCCTGGAGGGATAACTCAAATGATAATGAATGCATGGTTATGAAAGTTGCATTGCCTTGTAATAACAGTAAAAATGAGAGGTAAATTAAACAAAAATGTATTAGGGTGCATTATACTGAAACAGAGCAGTATTTGCCTTTGGTTTGGCTGCAGTTTGGGATGCATTCCTGTTGTGGAAACAGATCTGCCGGAGCCGTGGGGGGATCCCCTCCGAAAGCCCCAGCCCCTGCGGCCGCGGGGCTCAGGAGCTGACCTGGAAACGGGGGCAGCTGTTGGGACCTGGGGAGGGAGAGGTAACCCTGGGCTTGGAGCTCAGGGTGGGTGGTGCGGGGGGGATATGGTTATATAAAATGGTGTTTTGTCAGGAAGGCAGCAATCGATCAGGCTACTCGAACCCTGGATTCTTGCAGTCTGTGCAAAACCTGGTTTGTAAGAACGATACGGTTCAACTCGATGACCGCAATCCTCATTAGCTGTGCTGTGAGCCCTGAGTGGGGTCTGTAAAGTACTTCTGAACCCGGGTTTATGAAAGCTTTGAAAAGTGAAACTTGCTCGGAAGAAAAGGGGGAGAAAAGTGTGAAAAGGAGCTTCAGTGGGGTTCATAGAATCATTATGGTTGGAAGAGACCTCAAAGATCATCAAGTCCAGCCGTATACCCGATAATCATCCCGCAGAGGCTGCATCTGTGGCAGGGCCGCCC
>NW_009636146.1:24927-45907 GCF_000690535.1 Cariama cristata
GTCGGTCACCCCCTAACCCGCGCCCGCCGTGTCCCCAGAGGACAGTGCCCTCATGCATGGGCTGGAGCCGCCCTGGCTCCGAGCAGGGCACAGGCTGCAGCTTGGACCGGTCACCCGGGGGGCTCCTGTTCCCCGGAGCGGTTAGGTACGCTGCCGCTTGCTCTGAGCGGAGCATACAGCCATTTTTATGAACCGAGGCGTTGCCGTGCAAAAAGGCAGCTGTTTGGGAAACGTGGTGCCGTATGCGCCCGTGAGCGTACTTGTAGGGAGCAGCTTGCCCTGCTACGGCCAGAGCATCGCATCGCCCTGTGCAGCCCAGTCCCGGGAGGGCAAGGGAGCTGAACTCCTAGGTGCAATTTCAAAGCAAATTATAACTTTGGCTTTAAAAGTAAAGATGAAAGGCGTTAGCCTTGCTGGTGTACTCTGTGTACAGGACACGATGCAGTGCTGCATCCCGCTCGGAGGTGAGAGCTGGATTTTCTTGCCGCCGTTGCAGCAGGGCTGCAGCGCTCTGGCCGGTGCGTGGTGCAGGGGGAGGTGGCAGCAGCCCAGCACCCCGCTGCAAACCCCAGGAGAGCACGTGCCGAGAGATGACACAAATGGTCCCATATATTTAACTTGGAAGGTACTGGAAGGACATCTTCCTTTTGCCTAAAGGAGCAGGGAACTTTGTGCAATTTTGACTTTAAAAGTTTTTTTTAATTGAGCATAAATAAACATCTGATATTATTTTTTGTTTTATTCTTCTAGTTTTGTCCTGGTCATGCGTAAAAACCCAAAGCAGGGTTGAGACCGTAATGACCAATACGCCCTAATGTTCTCTTCCACTGAAGACAATGAAGAAATGTGGGGATTCACGTGAAAGATGGGACTTCTGCCCAACTATTCCCCTATCTCTATGCATGGATTTAACCCCAGACTGCTGAAAGAAAAACTCCTGAACTGCCAGTCATGTTTTCTGCAAGTTGAAGGTATTAAGAAATCCTGGGATTATAGGTCAGCACAAAGCTGGGCTTGTGCTGTGGGATGTCTCCACGTGAACAGCAGTGAAACAAAGCGGCTCCCATCAGGGTCTCAGCAATATTTCCTGATAGAAATCAGTGCAATTAACTTATACACCGCCATAGCGTCACATCTGAAAGAGAAGATCTACGGTGCTATAAATCACAGTGGAAATTTCACACTGTGCTTCCTAAGCAGAGCGTGTGCAGTATATAACTGTCATTTCCTCATTTAACTATCATTAAAATTAAGTGCTGGCTGGAATCAGTGGTATGTGAAGGGAGACCTTGTCATTAAGATTAAACTAGAACCTCAGTGCGTTATACAAATTAATTGAGCTGAGAGCCCTCAAAGGAAACAAAGACATAATTAACAACTTCTGTATCGGTTCTAACAGCTGAAAAAGAAAACTAAAATGTGATGCTTTTTAACCATAGCGGAGTCCGGCAGCATCGCTCGGCACCGTTTCCTTGCTGTCCTCGCCCTGCCTTTGCTGCCTGCCGTGCCGGGCACAGTGAGGGCTCGGTGCCGGCGGGCTGCTGCCGGGTTCGAAGGAAAGCGCTCTGTTTTCAGCTCCGTATTTAACGCGAAGGTCGTGCCTCCCTTACCAGGCTCGTACAGGGCTCTGAAGGCTGCGTGGGGTTGGAGGTCCAAGCCCTGGAGCAATATTTCCAAGGGTTGCTGACAGGGTGTTGGTCTGTCTGCAAGGACTCCTCAATGACAAGTGGACTATTCCTCTTCTAGTGACATTCTCATATTGCAGATATTGAAGAATTGAGACTTGAAATGCTGTCCTCCAGCCCCAGCAGAGTGCCCTGTCACCACCAGTTAAAAACATCCTCCGTGAAGGAAAATTGGGAGACTTTGGGGTGCAGAATTACAGGGTCAGCTTTAGGAAAAGGGGAATAAAAGCCTGAGGTTGAGTATTTTTTTAAGTTAGGGCTTTGTGCAAAATCCTCTGATATCGCCAAAAGCAGTCCCTGTGCTTTTGGTAGGCGTTGGTCCCCAAGGCCAACTCCTTGGCGGAGCATTTTAGGTGGAGAGGGGTCTGCTCCGCACGGGGCCCCAGAGCCTCAGGCTCGTTACAGGATCTTAATTAATTTTAGTAACTCATGTGCATTTAATTTCCCTAACTTCTGAAAACATCAGTGGGTTTAACAACTTTTCTCACCGCTTGGTCCCAGGTCGGGACCGGGGACACAGGAGGTCAGAAGTCGTTTTCGGAAGCTGCCGTGCCCTGCCCTGCTTCGCCGGCAGCGTGGGAAAACCAGCGAGCGCTGCGTTGTAGGGTCAGACTGATTGACAGTTGTCTTCTGCTTGGCAAAATCTGTTTCTCCTGATGATTTCCATGGCAAAAAACCCCAATCTTCACTTTGATATTTTCAACTTGCTTTTAAAGAAGGGCGAGTATTTCTGACTGTGTCCTGGCCCTGCCGAGTGCTACTGGTGTGAATCACTTCAGCTCCCAAAGCCTGGCTCTTCGTTGCTTTTCTGGTTTATTTAGTCTGTAAACCCATATGTGTTTTTGCTAGGCAGAGTTAAAGTGTTGTTCTGCCTATTAGGACAGATGGCAACAGAAGATGCAGGAAAGCTTTTTTAAGAAATAATGAATTTGGAGAAAGCCAAGGAGGTACAAAATTATTCTCAAGATCTAATTATTCCAGGGAATGAAAAAACAGGCTTCTTGAACTTGCCTTCCCAGGGTTATATTAATATGAAGCATTTAATCATTAGGGAGATGAAATTAGTTCACCTAGATTGATCTCTAAGCTGAACTGGAAAGTTGGACAAAATAATGGTTTCATAAACTTCCTTAGAATAATAATTTTCCTGAACAATTATGCTGAAGGACAACAGCTAGTAACCTTGTGGGGCTGTGATACCCGCTTATGCTGCACCTGAGAAAGATGAAAAAGGGTAGCTGTTGTTTTTGGGAAAGAAGAGTTGGAACATTTTGTCTCCAATGCACGTGTGCACGGCTGCGGACGCTGAGGTGGGTCTCAGACCTCAGGGGGAGGTCTACAAGATCTTCCAAGTTTCTGCCTTTTTTTTTTAATGGAATAGTTTGAGGTGAATATTTAAGGAAAGTGTCTTTCTTCTCCCAGTTTTTAATTTTCAGGAAGGAACTGTGATTTTAGCAACTCTTCTTCAGTTTTCAGTCGCAGGTGCAGGCAGATGTAACTGGCAGAATTTGTCTGAAGGGTGGAAAAAACCAGAATAATAATCAAAGAAAAATGTTGTAACTTGTTATAATGATATCGTCAGAATCAAGGGGAGGGTTCCCAACTAATCATCAGAAGATCTTCGTAGGTGGTCAGGACCTGCACTTGTCAGAATCAAGGGGAGTGTGGTTCCCAACTAATCATCAGGAGATCTTCGTAGGTGGTCAGGACCTGCACTCCTACCTTCTCTTCTCTTCAAGGGACTTTGCTGTCAGTAAAAAGGTGGGGAGGTGTCCTCAGCAGGGAGGGTCTGGGGCCGCGGGTGAAACGTGCTCTGGTTCACGCTCAGGGGTGCGAGGGCCTTGCACAAGTTTACGTGAAAGTTCTTGACCCCACGTCTGCCATCGAGCTGGATTAGACCAAATGCATTCTCATGTTTATAGAGCCTTTTTGGGTCAGAGGATGAAAAGCTGTTGGATAACTGCCAATCATCACTGCTGCTTATTCTTATCCATGTGATGTAGGTAGCGGTGGCTGGGCTCTGTTTTTCCCCCACCTGAAGTTTACAGAATACTGGTCTGAGCACGGGAGGATTTCGGTGCACGATTCGCCTTTTGCTGGCTTCAGTGTTGGAAATCGGAAGTGGTGTTGTCCGTGGGCCAAACCTGGTGGCCGTGGCCCGTGCTGCCGAAGCCTCGCTGGCAAGGAGAAGGAGCGTAATTCAGGTTTACCTAACCTGTGTGTGCGCAGTGCGTCCATCAGCAGAGGATTTCCAGTCTGAACTGGGAGCCATCCAGTTTGACAATTGTCCATTAGAAGCACAGCCTGTTGGTTACCTGACTTATTTAAGTGGTTTTCAAGCTTTTCGAATGGGAAGAAGACCTTCTGTTTGTCATGAAAGTATATGTGTAAGTATATATAAGTGTAAGAAAAAAGTTTGTTTATAACCTAAAAAGTGACTTAAAGTTTAAAAAAAAAAAAAAGAATGCAGGAAAATCCAAACCAGCACCTGAAAATATGCGAGACCGTCGATACCTGTACATCCCTGCGGGAGTGAAGATCGACTGTGTGATCTGCAGCAACAGCTGAACAATATATCCCAAGCAATGTTCTGAAGTAGTTGTATTGCCAAAATTAGCAAGGGATCAGGGAAAAATGGTGTGTTATAGTTTAGCTGCCTGCAGAAGGGGCCAGGCACTGGTGTCTGGAGGAGACAGCCCCAGCGAGCGTTTCGGGGATGTACCTCTAGTAGAGCTTTCTGGAGGAAACAAAAGAAGTCTGTAGCTGGCTATTGCCAGGTGACTCAGAATAATGACAGTGTTAGCAGTAAACAGTTTTAATTTATACAGGTGACATTTAAAATGCAAATCAGACCTTAAGATAATTGCTGGAAATAAGGAAGCCTCTATTGGTTTAGGGAATATTTCCAGTTTCTATGGAAATTATTTATAACGCGGTGAGATCAATGAAGAAGCTCGTGTCTTAGAAGACTTGGCTGGAGCTGCTCCTCGGTGGAGTCGGAAGACTTGTTTAAAGTGAACGCATGGGGACGGGAGCTTGCGGTCAAGGTAATAGGCTGGGGAAAAAAGTACTCAAATCTGTTGAAAAAGATGACATTTCTCTTGACACTGCAAATGCAGGTGACCCAGAATTAGATGATGTTACCACAGATGTGTGTGCCTAACTCTGCTCCCTAAATCAACTTGAAGTTGCACATCTGCTTTCAATTTTGGGGATTACTTTTAATTTTTGTGCATCTTCCGCACATGCTGTTGTATGAGGGAGAGCTAAAGACCAAAACTGCATTTTGTTGACCAGTACTGAAGGTTATGGTGTGGCAAAGCCTGAAGCCTGGGTGTGCAAATGAAATCCAGACTCACCTGGGCTGAAGGTGCTTCACATTTTAATGTGGTTTATGTTGTTTAGTGGGCTCCTGAGTGCTTTGCACTGACCTCCTCCGCAGCAATTATTTCCTCATTACGGTAGGTGAACGCTGCCAGGGAGCATCCTCTTGGGGACCTCAGCGTCTTTACCTGATTTATAACCGATTTCTCCACTCTTTACAACCGCCAGTCTTGTTTTCCACTTTGATTTCATCTTCTTCTACTGAAGCTGGACTTCCAGCTAGAGGCTTTGGGGATTTTTTGATAGTAGTTGTCTGAGTGCTTTTTCTCTGATCGGCTTCCCACAAACCCTTTAATTTACCTGATATTAATTCTTCTTTGCACCTTGCTTCCAAGTTTTTTATTCCAGGTTCCAGCTCACCACGCCATTTACCCGGTTGCCTTACTTCCAAGTTTTTTATTCCTGGTTCCAGCTCACCACGCCATTTACCCGGTTAGCTGTAAGATACAGTCTGGTTGTGTCCATTTGAATGGTTTCTCGGTAGTTCCTGCGGGTGGGAATGTGTAACACGCACCTCTGCCTGTGCTCCCACCACTGTGTGTATAAAAATGTATCTTTTGGCTAGAGAAAATCAATAAAAATGCAATTCGAAACAGAAAAAGGGCAGTTTATGTAATTTTTACTTGCCATTTGCGTATGTATTCAATGCATTTGTAAAGTGTGAGTAGTGGCTGTGAGCGTGCACGGTACGGATGGAGCAGTGACACGGGCACGTGTAGGAGGCTGAATATTCAGCAGGCGACAGGGGTTAGCTCTCCTGGCTTCCACCAAATGGTGCTGAATGGTGCCAGCCTCGGGTCTTGCTTCTCCTGCTAAACCCATACTCCCAGACGGTTGCTCCTCTGTTACTGGGTTCACTCCGTCCGTCGGTCTGTCGGGTGGCAATGCCGTGGAAGGAAAGATGATGGGAGGCTGTAGCTGCCTCCCGATGAGGTGTTGTGCTGGATGAGCCCAGCTCTGGGGAAGAGGGGGTAGGAGTTCATCTCTCCTGGTACCCAAGCTGGCATCTCCGCGCATCTCTGGGTGCCGCAGCCTGTGGGGCTGTCGGATGCTGTGACCGTAAATGAAGCCTTTATGGCTATATTTTCAGTAAAAAAAGGGTTCCTTAAAAAAAGGTGCTGTTGTATGAGGAAAGACGAATTGGTCCTTTCACCTCATTATTGTACTTGTATTCCTGTCCGTAGCCCCTTACACAACTGGTTCTCCCCCCGGCTGTCACCCCCCAGTAGCTCTTCCCACCTGGAAGACCCCCCTCCGCTCCCACCTGAGGCTCTGCCTGACCTCACGCCTCGCCCGCAGCCCGTCCGCCTGCCCCAGCGCTCCCAGGGCCGGGACACCCGGCCTGCGAACTTGGTTACGTCTGTCTGGGGCCAAACCCCTCGCAAAGGTGTAAATTGATGCAATTCAGTAGATTTAATTTGGCTGCCTACCAGTGTGAGCTTGGAATCTGGCGTACGCGAGAGGTTGCTAATGTATTGTTCATTCTAACGTTACCTTTTACTGGTTTATTCTTTGGATCGCCTATACCACAAACACAGTGACACGCTGTTATGTCCTCTCGATCTTTAGTTGGGCCTTCTTATAAGGTTTAAATCCGTTTTCATATTCAGGTTAATAACTTGCAGTTGCACTTCACGTTCAGGTTTTTATTAAATGATCAATTTTTTTTGCAGCAAATCCGTAAGCTATTTATCATAAAATCTGTAACCAACTGATAGCTCTTACAAACTATTTAAAATTAATGCTATTCACATTTGCCGATGTTTGTAACGCTTCTAAATTCTTAACCACTTATAAATAATGTCTAAAAAGCAGCGTAATAAGCATGTGAATCTCTTTATCCACTTTTCACGGCAGCCTGTGCTGAGGGCTGTGGTCACAGGCGAAGCCGACTGTCAGAAATGCTCTCCTGCCCCTCGCTGCCCGTGACGGCGGTGGCTGGTGTCCTTGTCCCCATCCCCGACGTGGAATGATGCAGGGGCTCCTCAGCATCCTCAGGACTGGCACGACACACACGTCTTGTCTTTGCTTTCATGCCGAAGGCGAGGTAGGACTTGGCAGCGATGCTGAGTGTTTCTTTGCAGCTGGGACTCTTAAAGGAGTCTGGTGCTGAACCCCCAACCCTCATTGAAAGAAATTTTGAGCAGAAGCAGCCTCTCATCAAAATGAACATTAAAACCAGCTGCCGTGTTGCTTTCCACTGTACAGGGACACGGAGGGTGGGTTAAGGAAATGAGTGTTTCTGTCTTGGAAGAAAAAAGGATGCTTCTACTCCTTCTGCAAAGAAACTGCTCCAGGACTGACATCCCCTCTGGGTCTCGGAGAAGTCACCACCAGGTATCTAGTGAGGATGCTGTTTTGTACGCTGGAACTAAAGGAAACTCTTAGTGGACTCAACTGGGACACGGTCCGGAAGGTTTTCATGTCGTTCGAAGCTCTGCAGTAACTCTTCGCTTGGTCCTCCCTGCAGCCAAAGCGGAAACCGCAGGTCTCTGGGGTGAGTGTTTAACTTTCAGGACGTTTGGTCAATGAAAGCCATGTTTTTGGAAGAAGCCAAGTAATTTGTATCACCAGTGATTTATGACAAGTCTCCAGAGAAAGCGTGGTGTGAAGGAGGTGCTGCTGGGGTGGCGGCGATCCCGCTCCTCCCGACGGGGAGAGGATATTTCTTCCAGGACAAACAATTCCTTGCTACCTATCTGCTCTTGCGCAAATGATCAATAGGAATAACGGAATAAAAATAATGACCTTCTTGCAGCTCCTTCTCTCCTTAAGGAGGGTAGCAGTGGGCTATTTTTAAAAGGTTATTCAAGCCCCAGCTCTGTTACTGTAAAGCTGTTGTGAGTTGTCAGGTACAGAACCATAATCTTCACCAGTTATTGTTGTACTTACGAATTCAATATGAATTGCATGAACTGAAGCACATTGATTAGAGGGTTGACTTCCATTTGAAGCCAAATCGTCTAATTTTTACACTGCTGGCTCAATTATTAGCTAATCATCTAGTATGAATGGTTTCCAAATACCACTTTGCTACTGTCAGCTGGCAAACGGCCATAGATAAATTATTTATGGGTGAAAAACCAGCAGGCTATCGCTTATGCTGCAGCGGCACTTCCAGTCCCAGGCAGGATTGGGACCTCGCTGTGCCGGGTGCTGTAGGAGTGCATGGGATGCCTCTCCTGCAAACAACTGGGGATGTGCAGAAGGATAAAGGAAGAAGAAGAGTGATTAAACAAGGAAAAGGCAAGAGACAGACGATTTGGTGTCACCCGTGGGATGGATTTCTGTTTTAGAACCTGTGCTCAAATGATGACGTGCAAATGCAAAGAGCTTTCGGTGAGATGCTTGTGTTTCTTTTAAGAAACGGTTATAGTGATAAAACCTGTTATTTTGGGGGAGCTTAAATCTAAATTAATGCAAATAATGACATGCTGTTCTGGAGGCGCAGTAGAGTTTATGTGTCTAAATTAATCAGGCTGCCCAGACACCTGGGATGATGACAGCAGGAAAACCAACTTTTTAGCTGAGGCTGGGGGAGAATTACACAGCCGGGTTCCTGGTGGGACTCTGCCTGTCGCTGTGGAAGTAGCAGGGTGGTCGATCTGCCCGCTGGAGCCATTTCATGTGGAGCTGAACCTGGTGGAGTTTTGGTAGGAATATGTCGGTTAATGAATTTATTTTTTATTTCAAGTATACTGGTATTATGGACAAAACAGGACAAATTGTGCAGCGTTGTCTTTGAAAACGTGCGTTTTGGGAAAACAGTTTTTCCTTCAAGCAAAGCGACTGAGAAACACCACGCAGTTGTGAGTCAGGACTGAGCATGGAAAGCTTTGTGGTACGTGCAACTTCACGCAGCCCTGTCGATTTGCCTGGTTGTATTTCTGATTTGTCTTTCCTTCCCTGCAGGCTGGGAGCTGGAGCCCTGGGGTGGATGCGCTGCTCCTCTTTGAACCAGCTGAACTTTGGTCCAGGCAGATGCTCAGCAAGTAAGCCTAACCAAAGTCAATCCTATTGCGTGAGGCTGTCAGCGAGAACTCGGCACCAAACCCAAACAACCAGCTTGGATGGAGACTGGGCTGATAAGCGGCTGAAACTGCATGAAGACGGCAGAATATCTGACTACAAATCAACCGTTTTACGCTATAAATACCTGCAGGCATCAGGGTCCCTTGAGCTCCCCCTCCGTAGCAGCTGGCTGTGCGGCGGGGATCTCCCCTTGGGTGGGGACACCTCTCAAGGTTACCCCTCGAGGCCGAGAGATCCCTTACCTGACACCAGGCATCGATGGGTTGACAAGGGACGTTTTTTGTGTGCATATAATATTTAAGGTACATATAGTAAGCTTACGCGGTAATCTTTGTACGACATACTAACTTTAAGTGTAGTAAATAGTAGAGTATTGACTGCCAATCCATCTGAACTTATTAAATATTTGACATACCTAAATTCACGGATTAGGACTCAAAAAACTAACTACTAGATCAGATCTGAGTGATTTCTGACTCTTCTTCTGTGACAAGCCCCTCTTCACCACCGAGGCTCTTGCTGGTGCCGGTCTCTTCAAGCATCGCTTGGTGCGGGATCGCTTGGGGTGGTGGGATGGACCCAGCGGTGCTTTCAGGAGCACCCTGATGCTTCCAGCGCTTGCTCTCGGGGTTGGAAAAGGAACCAGAGACCTCTGTGACTCCAACTCGCTGCAGTTTCGGAGCAGTGTGGTGGGACCTGTCTGTCTTTGTGTGCTGTTAACACCGTTCAGTGTTTCCCAAATATGTCTAATGAATAGGAACATCTTAGTTTTGTATCTGCTCCTGATGATCAGGGACTCTTCAGGGGTCTCAAGTCAAAATCTCCTGGTACGTTTTGAAGTTTTAACCTGTATTTCCAAAACAAATGATCGTGGTTTGCTGGGGGCTTATACTTGCAATTCTGTGTAATAATTGTAGTTTTTCACTATAGTTTGGAAAGCGAATATCTGCAAGAGTTCAAGATGCAGCTTTCAAATGATGGAGGGAAGAGCAGTGACCGTGATCCCTGGAGCTGGAGCCTGGTTTTCCACGAAAGAATGTTTCAGCCAGCGTGACCTGGCTATGCTCCATTAGTAAATAACTCCCTATTTGTATATTAAACTCTCACTGGGCAAACAGTAGAGTTGCAAAACATAAGCGCAAGTGCTTAACAAACAGTCCATAGGTGTTACAAACACATTACCAAGTGGGCTATGCGCTACAGAGGGCACCAGCAGGACGCCTGCTTACCCATTAGCATCATTCATAAGCAACCAGCCGGCCTGTAACTACTGATTTTCCACTCATTAAAACCTTAGACAAGAATTTATCAAGTCTTCATAAAAAGTAAACATTTTTTGTAAAGCCTGATGTCTTTGGTTTTACATCAAGTAAGCCCCTGTCCCTGTGCCTGCGGGTACTAGATAAGCCCTAGTTCGCAGGTTTCTCTGGGAGCTATCTGTATCGTTGAACAAAACTTTCCCTGCAAGCAATGTGGCTTGTTTTTCCTGATACAGAACACTCAGCTGTTTTTAAGAAAAAGATTTTTTTTTTTCTAAGCAAAAATGAATGACTACAGATGTTACTCTCAATTTAGATTAAAAATTTTCTTTCATAAGCAAAGGTGGGTGATGGGTGCAACCTCTGGTCCTTCTCTAAACACCTCTCCCTGTATCCATGGGGTTTTTTTTCCTCCACCTGAGCAAAGCCTGGATTAAATTTAATTACTAGGAATGGGTTTGAAGTGCAACTGTCCCTGGCTGGGATATGTGGCTCTGGCTGTTGGGAGCAGAAAGCGAAGACCACGGTAGGTGTTTGCGAGGTGGCGAGGGGCGCAGACACGCCTGAGCTGCAGCCCGGAGGGGAGCTAACCCCCCGACTCCTGCCAGAGCTGCCAGCGGAGTATTAATGGCCACAGGCTGCCGAGACCTCCTTTTTACATATCCTCTGAGTACACAGAGTGCAAAAGTAATTTAATTTAGGCATCGCGATTAAGGAAACAATTATCTCTCGTGTCTTGGGCTGATCTCCAGGTCGTCTTAGCATTATCCCTTTTGATCTCATTATGAATTTAAAATATGCCATAAATTGGCTCTTAATTCTATAGAAAAGGTCAAGCTTGCTTTCTACAAGAGACAGGGATGTATTTATTGGAAAGATCTCAAGGACAAGGGAAACATTTGTTAATGACTAAGGGAATGAGATCCGACCCACCTCCTGGGGATGGTTTGTGCAGGACTTCTGCACCTGCACAGCCTTGCCATGGGCAAATCCTGCCTGAAGACACTTTCCCAAGAGGTAAATTCTGACCAAAGTAGCAATTAAATGTTGGTGTTTCATCACAAGTTCTTCTTGGGTGACCCGGCAATGGGGGAAGAAGCCTAGTTGTGTCAGAGGAGCATAGGGGTGACTTAAGACTCAAGGAACTTCAGCACTTCGTTCCCCTAGAGATTTTTGACAACCTGCTTGAGAAAGTGGGTTAGCGGGTCATGTCGTGGTTAACAGGTCATTTTGTGGTTAACGGGTCATTTTAAGGTTTACAACAGCCTTCGCAAGTGGAGTAAGATTAATTGCACTAAGCTGAGCAATGTTGACTTACCCTTGTTAAGTTCTGGTTTGTGTAGTTTTTGCTCTCTTTTTTTTTTTTTTATAAGAATTTTTACCACTTTATACCATTATGTCAAAATAAAAGCATCCATTCAAAGAATGCTTAGTATAAGCAAGAAGCAACTATATAAGTTTGTTTTATTTTCTCAAAGATATAATTACAGCAAAACTGTACAGTGCTAACCGTGCTGGGCACGAATGCTGAACGCTGTGTCACCGCCGGTGACATTTGCAGCCCTGGCCCCGGAGCAGGACCACTCTGCGTTAACCAGGGGAGACAGACCGGCTTCCCCACGCCGGAGGGTGTAGAGCAGGAGCGCGGTCGGTACGAACTTATCTTCACCGTGTCTCTAACGTGCATCTGCAAGGACTTGCAGACCTGGAGTGGTTCGTCCCATCTTCCGACTGACCCCTCCGTTCTGGCACAGGTGGATAAACTCTTAACACTATAGTCCATTTGAGTGCATTTTTAAAAAATATCCCTTTTTAAATGCTACTTATTTTTCAAAGGATCGTTGGTCTTCTGCGAGAAAGAGAGACAGATGGGTTTGAACGCTGTCTCTGTGAAGCCGTGGACTGTTTCAGCGAGGCGGCTGTCGGAGCACCGTGTGTAAGCTCGGGTTATTCCGTGAGAATTTTAAAGCCCAAACTGCTGCGCGAGCTGGATGCGATTCCGCACCGAGTTAGCCAAGCTTTGTGCTGAGAGCACGGTGGACAGTGCATACTCGATAATTTCAGCAATTGTGGGTCTCAGGGTGAGATGCGGGAAGGGGTGTCTTACAAGTCTGTGCTCAACACTCTGTGAGTTTGCTAAAAGGAATTGTAGGGCTTGGTGACTGATGGTTTCCATTCCTCTTCCTGCCAAACGGAAAACATATGATAAAGAAAAACTCACTAAAATGAACACTGCTGTATCTCTGGTTTGTTCCTGCAAATGGAATTAGTTAAATAATAAATCCCTCTGATCAAGGCTTTAATATAAACATAGAAATCCTTTGAAGTGTAAAAAGTGCTGCTAAAATGCAACATTTCTGTAACTTAAGTAAACTTCAATTTAAAAGAAATAAGATGAGAAATTTTATCTTTTATTGGTTAATCTATTCACTTCTATTTTTTACATTTTCAAGAAGGCAAAAAATAAATCAAAACTGGACTTAATTGCAGTATTCTCTATTCAAACATTTTAATATACATTGCCTGGCAGTGCAAAGGACAGATAATTATGTAGGCCTATCTTTTCTGCAGAAATGGATTATTTGGGTCCACATTTCAAAAAACACTGAGCATACAAGTTCCTGGTTGTGGTGTGAGGAGCTGGAAGAATCCGTCCCCTCCCGAAGCAGCTCCTGGTCCAGCATCTGCGGGGGTCTGGCTGACCCTGGCTCTCCCCAAGGTTCAGAGCAGAGCTCACTAATGATGATGCCAAACCGCAGACTTTGGTAAAGTTGATGATTTAGTAAAACCGGCCTAGTCAGACTTTGAGTGGTTCCCGGTGAGGTGGGTAATGCGTTCGTGGTCTGGCCCATAACATCCATCACCGGCCGTAGCTGGGGTGTGCTGGTGGGAGACAGGCTTCCCCTCCCACCCAGGGAGGGACCTGCCCCTCTCTGTTATACAGTCTTGCCAAAATATCTCAGTTAAGCTGGGATAATTTTCAAAACCCTGGTGCCTAAGTAACTTCAAGAACACGGGCTGATTTACCAACATCAGTTGTAGATGGTTTAATTCGCCTAAACGAATGCGTTTCTGAATGAAGTTTGGACGTGTGCCTCATGGTAGGACCATACCCTGTCCTCTCGCAGCCTTTGAATTGTGAGCACCATTTAGTGTTTACTAATTTTTCCTTTTGTGCTGTGCTTCGTCTAGTTTGCAAGTAAAAAGAGCTGGCCGGAAGGTGGAAACGCAGACTTTCACCTTGTGAATCTTGTCCTGTGATTCCCTAGGAAGGCAAGAAGAGAGAGGAGAAAGCTCGGTGCAGATTTAAATTGTTAGCCGCCCACACCCCTCAGTCGCTCCCGATGTGAAAAGTGAAATAACGTACCAGGCAGCTACCAGAGCTCTCGCACGGTAGCTCCAAACGCCGGGTCCGGCGAGGTTTGTATGCCCTGGGCTGCCAGCGGCGATGGATGATGGCTTTGGGGCAGCTGGGTCTAAGCACTTGGGCTGGGGACTTAGGGAGGGTGAGTCTGGGAATCCCGCTCAGATGCCCTTGAAAATCATACCTTCGCTTCGCTCCTGTGCTCAGAGCTCTGTGTGCGGCTCTGCACGAAGTAGCGAGATCCCAGGGCAAAGCATCCGCCTGATTTACAGCTGCCCGACCTTTGGAGGTACCCGGGGGATGCCCCTGGGGGGGCTGCTCGGCTTCCGTGCCCGGCAGTGCTTGAAGTGATGGATAGGTATGTAAAAAGCATGTAGAAATGAATCATGAATTGCACTGATGCATCATTTATGAATATCATACAAGCAAAACTTGAGTTTTCCCTGCTGTATTAGAGATGAACTAAATCAATCATTTATAAGGCTGAGAATAAAGACACCCCAGACGATCTGCTTGACCTATTGGGTGCTGCTGGGGACTACAAAGCCGGTTCAGTGTGGGACCAAGCACTTGTCTAGCATTCACAGTGCCATTTTGGGAAGGGAAGTACAGTTATAGGGATGAAGAAATATGCTTTCTATGGGTCCTGGGAGTTTTCTATCCCCAATACAAGGCTAATGTCCTAGGAATCATTTCCTGAAGACAAAATGGATATGAATACGGCTACTTTTGTGCCCTCGGTGTTTAAACAATCCTTTCTGGCGACAAACTGCTTTAAGGTAGTTAAAAAATAAGCCACAGGTTTTTTTTAAAAGATTCCCTTCTCACCGTCTTTTACAATAAATACTTGATGCATTTGCCAAAAGACCGAGGATGAGCAATCAGCCCTTGTCCTTCACTCGGTGAAAGCAGGTTGGATCGCTCACGCAGCCATCTACCTGACAGATCTGAAAGGAAAATCACTTTATGAATAAAAACCCATTGCGGTTCAAACTGTTACTGAACCTTAATAAAAAGAAAGGATATGTATTATCTCTGCCAGCGTAAAACCAGCTAATCTTCCTTTGCACTGAGGCTGCTCAAAAGGAGGTTTAAAGCTGGGATGAGGCAGAGGCTTCAACGTGACGGTGACTACCTGATTGTGGACACGGGGCGTTTTCCCTTCACAACTTCTTTTTTATAAGAGTTTTTCTATGATTTTCTAGACAGGACCGAGGGTTTTTGGTTTCACGCCTTCCAGCCCTGCGGCACGGAACCCATCTGCACTGTCCCTACGATCCCTCCTCTTCCTCACCTCCTTCACGGGACCGCAGGAGACCTGGTCCCACGTCTGCAGCGTCTGACCTCGCCGAGCACTAAACCACCTCTTTCTTTTGGTCCTGACCTAACAGCAAAGCAAGGCTTAGTGCTGTTCCGGCACAAAGCGGGCTGTGAGATCGCATACCCGGTGCCAGGCACGGCTCTGCTGGTGGCCTTGACCTCAGGGACACGGTGGGCACCCTGGCCAGCCCAGCGGAGAAAGGGAGCTGCGAATTTGGGGGTGAGGACGGTAAATCCGTAATTATGTGGACAGCACATATTTGCCAGGATAGGGACTGTGCCTGAGGACAGGTCTCAGTAAGAAATGGGAGATGTCTTGTCTGGACTTGGGTGTATGGCTACAGCCCTCTTTTCATGAATTATTTTGAATCCTAATAATGATGAACAAGCTTATTCAGGAGACATTTCAGAAACTTGAAAGCAAGGGAAAGCAAAGGGCTGTGAGTGCATTTTCCTACAGCGAGCGAGCCAGCTATAAAAAAACCCCTGCAGAGACCTTTGTATTTTTTGTTTTTGTTTTTGTTTTTTTTTTTTTTTAAATCTGGATTCCTAACAAGCTGCAAAGATGAAAAGCTTTCAACCTCCTTACATTTATCTGAAGAAATATTCTGTGAGAGAAATGAAATGGAACAGAGTCATAGACTCATTTAGCATTTATTGGCCATGCCTGTTAGGGGTGTGTAATACCTATTCTTTCTGCAGATGGCTCATTGAATTTCTTCCCTAGCATTTAGCTCTATAATGATGTTAGACCGCTAATACCAAACTGTCTTGACAATGTTTGTATTTTACCTCTTAGCCTCTGGCTGTTTCAAAGACGAGGCGGTTTGGGGGTCTGGGTTGTTGCTGGAAATTTGCTGTAATGAAAGCCAGCAAAGCGAGGAGTTTGCCGCCTGCTTCAGCGGGGGCTGTTCTGGTTACGTGCAGCGGTGCTGGGTCCGCAGCACCGGTAAACGTCGAGCGATGCCGTGGAGCATCCTCTCACCCTTCGGCGTGCGCGCGGCCGCTGAGCCCGCCTGTGCCGAGACCCCCTCGCCGGTGGCTCCCCGGGCACTGGGGTGGGTGAAGCCTGCACAGCCCAGCCTTGAAAAAATATTTAAAATCTGCAATGTTCTCTTTACTTTCTTCCAAGCAGACCCCTTACCTCCTGTTAGGGTACGGCACAGGATTCGAGCATTCTCGTGGTGGTGGAAAGTGGGTTGGGAAAACCAGCCGAAGCCCGGTTTGTTTTAACATTAGAGAGAAGGGTCTGCACCCCCCGCGCACCCCAGCCCCGCGGGAGCAGGGACCTTGTGCTGAAGGTGCCGGGGCTCGGCCCCGGGAGGCCGCCGGGAGCTGGAGCTGCCCCCGTGCTTCCCGGACGGCAGCGGGTTTCTCGGCCTTGGTCATGTTTCTCCTGTGGAAATTAGGAAGCCGATGCCTGTTACTCTTCTAAAATACAGGACGATAAAAGTTAGCTTACTTAGACCTCCCAGGGGTGCTCGAGGGTAAGGTACTGTTTACGTTAGCATAGCAAAATATATTTATAATTTTAACAATTTGAAGTAATTTAGAGATATTTTAGGTTTATACTTCAAAGCACCCTTTTAAAGGTGGTTTTTGTTTTGCACCTGAGGATGTGAACCTATTTGATTTCCAGAGAACTTCGTTCTTCTCACTTAGGGTGAAGTTAACTCTTTTTCTCCTTTTTTAACTGACTTCTTGCCTCATTCTGACTTTAAAGCACCTGTGAGTCCAGCCCGGGGTCCCACCTGGTGGGGTGCTCAGGTGAATTTAGTGCTGTGTTTGGGCTGTAAATGCCACCACCTTCATTTCCTTCCCTCTCCAGCGAGAAGACGTGAGCGCTCTGAAGTTCGGCCATAAACCCTCGGTTGCTGTTGACAGCCGTTGCCCTGTGCTGAAATGCCACAAGAAAACGAGAGGAACGGCGAGTAACAGGCATTAGATCAGTCCGACAGGGGAACTTTCCGACCGAGGAGGCGTGCGGCTGCACAACCGCTCTGTCAGCCCAAGTTACTGTTTAAGAGAAGAGCCTTTACAAACCCACTGCACCCCTCCGCAGCACAGCCGTGATTGAATGTGCTCCTTTTTTGCTGTTTCACGACACAACTTTTGCTTGCCTGGCATGATGTGCTCGCCATCCATCGTAATCCTGCGGCACCAGGGTGCAGCGGGCACAGGTAAGGGTTTGGTTTTTTTAGTAGCTTTATAGTTCTCCTTAGTTATTCATCTCTTAAACGTGATTTAAGTCACACCTTTGTCCCACAAAACTGACTAATGTAGAGAGGATGTCGCCGTTAATTAAACCAGTGCGCGGTGTCTCTCGTTGGAGCCTGTTTTTTTGCAATCTGTGGTTTCTGGCTGGGCTCTGCATGCAAAATGGAAAGTTTGGTCTTCTGATGCTGAACCCACCAGCAGCCCTGGGCACCAAAAATGAGGAGCTGAGCTGTGAGGCAACACTTCAGAGATGGCTTTTCTTACACTGTCTGGGTTTCTTGTTCCGCTGACAAGCGGTGAGCTGGCGCTTGGTGGAGGAGGGCTGTGAGGAGCATCAAGACCCAACTCTGTGATGAAGCGGTGCCTTGTCAGCATGATTTTAGGTGTTTCAGACCATTTTTGGGTGGTCTTATGAGTCCAAGATGTGTAAGGTGTTGCTGGGTTGTCTGCCCACTCCTTGTGGGTCTCGGTCCCCAGGCAGCACTGAGGGTCCCTGCCAAAGCCATGGCACCTTCTGCCCGGAGCAGCAGATAGGAGGGGTCCAGGTAATTTCTGTGCGGTTCTTAAAATGCCCTGTGACACGCTTAAACAATGTCCCATCTGCCTTTAAAAAAAGGCAAACGTAAACAATTCCGGCAAAGGCTTTTTCTGTTGTATCTGGGTGGCTGTGTTTGCCCAGGGTCGGTGTTGGCTGTGCTTGGTCACTTGAGGGACGGTGCCACCTCCATAAAACCCCCGGCTGTTCCCCTCCACCTCCATAAAACCCCCGACTGTTCCCCTCCCGCAATTCCTTCCCGTTACTGGGAGCTGCAGCTCTCCTCTTGTCTCCTTCGGATTTCTCCTGGGGGTGTTTGTGGAGGGTTACCCCAGCCGTTTCCATCTGGATTTGGGTGATAAACCAGTGAAGCTCTCAGCTTGTCTCTGATATCAATACAATTCCTAATGCTGAGCTCTTTTTCACTATATAGCCCACGGTCGCGTGACCTGCCCTGCTAGACACTCATTAAGACTACCTGTGTAGCAATTTGGCAATGTACCGTTGAGGGACATCTATTTAGTAAAGAGATCAACTGCTTTGTTAACATTAATGAACGATGGTAGACTTTTTTTGCCCTTTATACAAAGGTCATGCTCAAATCATCGCATTATCAGACTTAATTACAACAAGTTAATTTATTGCTTGCCTGCCTCGCAAATGTTTAGCAAAACACATTTTGTACTTCATATATCATGCATCTATGGTATTGCTCTTTATGCTATAGTAATATAGTCATTATAGCCGGCCAAGGATGATGGTGATAGGATTGTTGATGATTTGTTTTTCAGTGCCTTGCCAGCCAGATCCATTAATGATGGTGGTGCACTTAGTACAGTGCCATCCTTGTCCTCAGCTGTATGTCACGTCTATGCTTGCTTCTAGAAAAATACAAATAATAATAATAAATAAACAATGGATTACACCACTGCACAGGACGTGCTGTTTATCAGTCCCATGGCATTGCATGTGTCCTTTGGTGTTCCCTGCCATTGCAGAAAGATCTTTCTGCCATTTCTTGGTCCTGGCCAGCTAAATCACTCCCCATTTCAGTTCTGCTGTATGAGATGACTGCGCAGCATCCCGCACTTTTTCCACGTTTTCTTGTCCCTCCTGGGTCCCTGGCTAAAAGCAGGCAGCACACCATGGAAGAGCTCGAGTCCAATTCATCTTGGGAGCAGCAGAGCCTGCTGATATGTTTCTTAATGTAAGCTGAGTGATTGTTTCCTAAAACCAATTTCCTCCCAAAGCAGCAGTGCCTGGGTGGGAGCGAAGCTCTCATGAAATCGCATCCCCGTGGGGGATCACGCTGTTTCTGGTGCCTCCGGAGCCCCATTCCTGCAGCATAACCGCCCACCCATGAGGATTTTTAAAGTTTGTTTTATTTCTGTGGTGGGAGGAAGATGCGCGTTTCTGCCAGGCTGGGGAGATGCTGCAGCCGGTGCCTCGCAGTGGGGTGAGCCCTGCGGCTGGTGGGTGCCTCTGAGCCTCCCTGCCGAGGGGAAGGAGCAATCCCGGCTCCGGAGCTGGTAGATGGAGCAGCCATCTCGGGAAAACCCAGAAGAAAATCCAGCCCTGCCACAAAGGAGCTGGGAAAAACATAGGGGCCAAAACGAATGCAAACCCTCATCTGCCAGTGGTAGTGGCTGTCAGAGAAGCGACTTGCGGATACAGAGAGCTCAGGCTTATAAAAGGCTAATAATTCACATTTACAGTCACTCTACGTGCAGTATTTGCCAGTCCAAAAGGATCTTTACAGTAAATTAAATGGCAATAAATGGCAGATGTGCTGCTGTGGGGTGCACTGCTGTGACTTGGAGTGGGTTTTCCCCAGGCTGTAGGCGATGTCAGGTAGGCAGGCGTACGGAAAGGTGAGTGAACAATGACGACGGGCTTCCTCTTTCTTTTTTTTCCCTGTTTTGGCAAGAGATTCCCTACTTCTTGTAAGTATTCTGAGGCGACAGGATGAGCGCTGCAGTCAGGTAAGTCAGTGTGGGTAGAATCACACTTCATGGGGGGTTTTGGTAGGCTGTAGCTCGTTATGATCATCCAGAGGACAGAGTCAAACTGTTTAAACACCCTGTGAGTATCCTAACAGGCTGGAATAGCTGAGTGGATTGCTGGAAAGGACACGTGTGAAGCGATGCCATCTGCTTGGGTAGCGGCTCTGCCTTCGCTCAGGATGCCTCCGCGCTCCCGCACGCCGCAGCATCTGCGCTCATCCGTGCCTGGGCTGTGGTCCTCGGAGTTTGATGTCCGGGATTCCCAAGTCCTGACCACCCCCTGCACTCTGATACTGCTTCTTTAATCATCAGCATGTATGTTCAGTCCAACAGAGAGGAAAGGTATGGTTGGTCAGATGTAATGATGCCCTGCTAATCTGGTGAGCGTGTCCAGGGCTGAAGTTTTGGGTCCTCTTGCTTCCTGTGGTCCTGCAGCATTTGACTCCGCTTGCTGGGCTGGGGTCTCTTGGCCAGTGTGGGAGAGAAGTCAAAATTGAACTGTGAAATCAAAAAATGAAGACATAAATTATGATAACAGGCTATTTCAGAAGTGACTAGTTTTCATAAACAGATGCCTGGATTTTAGAAAGGAATTTTATGTGTTTTATAAATCTTATTTAAAGGTAAATTTTGAAAATGCTTTCAAATAGTTAGAGAGCCATTTGCTGATTAATCATACTAGAAAGTGAAAAAGTGATAATCGTAAGAAATCTGCTATGGAGTTTCCCTGTGCTTTGGGAAGGATGTGGGGAGGAGGTGGAAAGGGAGCCTTTTTCTGTAACCTGATTTGGAAACCACAAAGGAGTTAACAAGGTGATAACAAAATAAAGGAAAAGAGTTTGGCATGCTGTGCAAGCTCTTATCCTCTCCCTTTCATGAAAAGCAGAGAAAGAGCAAAGGCAGAAAGGTTGTAGGCTTCACTTAAGTCCTAATTATCCCTTGATTATGCCCACAGCAGGGATGAAGTTTTCAAAAGTCGGGTTTCTGTAGTAAATCCAGAAAATTGGCTCAGTAGTTCGATAGTCCCATTTATATACCCGGCAAAGTAGCGGTGGGACCAGACTCAGTACTCCCGAGACGCCTGGTGCCTGAAAAAACCCACCGTACCTAAAAGCTGCTCCGATTTACGCCATTGGATGTGCTGTAGGAAAGTTTTTTTCACCTTTCACTGTTTATTTAGT